>NC_133343.1:24603753-24703753 GCF_030506205.2 Paramisgurnus dabryanus | reverse complement strand
CGTAACTAGGAGCGGACGGTCTGTCAAGATTTTGAGCGAGCTAAAAATGCCGAAGCGATGTGCATATGGATTGTGTAAATCTGATACCCGGCATCCTAAAGGTTTGGACGGAGGGGTGGAATTTAAAACCTAAAACTCAAGGGGAGAAATGCTGAATGTGGATCAAGCAGTGTGGAAGGCCTTGTTCACAACTAAATGTCGACAGGAGCAACAAAAACACCTAAGTTTGCTCACATTAGCATGCTAATGTTAACTAGCTAGCTAACTCAGCACATCCTTGCTTGGAAATAATGACGGTTCTTTTGGTCATAATGCATATTTACGGAAACCCTAAGGGGACACGGAGCAAAAATTAAATAAATAAAGTGAAACTATCGCGCGCACACATGAAACTATCGCGTGTGCACGTGAGACTACCACCTTTAGTTTCACGTGCCCGCGCAAAAGTTTCACGTGAGCACGCAAAACTAAACTTTTTTATGTACTTTTACTCCAATGTAACCTTAGGGGCTCGGTACATATTTGAGTCTTGTGGAATAAAAACAAAACAATTAGCCTGACCACTTTGCAATGATAACATTTTCCCTCTTATAGAACTAACCCCGGGAGACCCGAAATCAGATTGGGGTACTCAGGGGTAGGCCATCCATTAACAAAACGTTCAAATATTTTTTAAAGAATGTCAGTCAGCTTCTGTCTTGCCTTTCATTATCTTGTTTTACGTTCAAATAAATGCATTATGAGCAAAGAACCGTCATTATTTCCAAGCACTGATGTGCTGAGTTAGCTAGCTTGCTAACTTTAAGCAAACGTAGGTGTTTTTGTTAATCCTTTCGACATTTGGTTGTGAATAAGGCCTTCCACACTACTTTATCCACGTCTGCATTTCTCCCCTTGAGGTTTAGGTTTCGGGAAGGGGATTGACCAAACTTGTATCAGATTTGATCAGGTATCAGATTTACACTATCCATACGCACAACGCTTCGGCATGTTTCCCTCGCTCGAAAGCTTGACAGACCTCCCGTGCCTAGTTATGGTTGCTAAACCACGATTGGCCTGTGGTGGTTTTCGGGCGTGGCTTAGCGAAGGGTCAATTAAGAGAAAACGCTTCCCTGCCAATGACGAGTTTTTACAGCAATCCATATTTTATGTAGCCTGGCTCCGCCCTCCTACGTGCTTCCGCTTAATTTTCATTTCGCTTCAGTACTACGTCTGGGACTGCTGTATATAGAGTTTCGTTTTCTCCTGCAAAAATCTGCAGGTCCAATCAGCGAACAGAGGGGGTTGGCTAAGAACGATGACGTTGAGGTTGTGCGTCAGTTTGAGTTGTAGTTCAGTAATGGCAGCGGAGAAAGACGTGAGAAAAGTTATACAGTCCGTTGTTGCAAAACTGCCGAATATACAGAAGTTAAAGCTGGAGCAAGAACCAGGTTTGCTAAGTTTTGTTGGTCTGATTATTCTGACTTTTTGTTTCCGGCCGGTTTCAGCGCATGATATACGTCAAGACCACACGTTAGTGATCGCCTATGGCAGATCCTGAGTGACTCTGGCCAGATCCAATAGTTTTAAACTTCAACAGAGGGCCCGCCTTAACGGAAGTAATGCTTTGCAATGGAGCTTGGCCAAACTCTCTGTACAAATGAAATGAATGTACGAGAGTCTGGTTGGACCAGGCTATATTTTATGCACTTTCCCAACTTATAAAACACTGAAGCCTCCACTGATCCAAATATAGTAAAACGTTGTGCATGTTTTGATCATCGCTCTGAATCTGATCTCTTACAAAAGTCCTTAACAAAAATGCTATTTTCTCAGCTTTTTGCAAAAATGTGGTATTTTTTAAAAACCTACCCATTTATGAGAGTTGATAAAAAAAGAACAAATGAAGATAGGATTAAACTTTTTGTTTGAAAGCAGAGGGTCTGTTCTTTCATTTGATATATTGTATGTTTAAATATTTAAAGAAGACATTTTTCTGGAAGGCATTAAACTTTTTTGAAAATCATAAAAAATGTGGTGCTGACTGTCAACTTAAAAAAACGCTGGCAGTAAAAGAGTTTATATAGGCATTAGATAGACAGCATTGTATTGACGTTCTTGTACTGCCAGATTAAAATGTCACAAGAATTTATGGAGGTTTTATTATATATTAACGTTTTGGTTTAATAAAGCCATGTTTTTACTTGGTTTTGATGCTTTATTTGAACCAATTATTAATGTATCAACATTATTATTATATGTAATTTTAAAGGTTATTGCTTACTTAACATAAGGTATATTTTTTATTATTACAAAAAAAAATTACTTCATTATCAATAGGATAATGTAGGAACAGTGCTCGATTAGTTGTACTTAGAAAATTTCAAAATTATGTGATTTCAGTTTCCTTTTCATATTTTTTTATTGACGCTCTCTTAAAAAAATGTAAAATCTAATCTCGTTCTTGTTAACCCAATCTTGTGTCTCGTTTGGTAAAGTAAGTGTTTTGTCACAACCCTACTGGTTATATAGTCTTAAATTATTAATGTTTAGATCAGATTTGAGTGTCAGAACGTTGTGTAATAACTACTAATACATCATTATATCTATTCATAATTTTAAAAGCTTGATGCATGATCTCTGACATTTGAAATCACCTAAACAAACACACCCTACCCCAATAAAATCTGGACCTTCTTTTGATACACCCGCCCCACACATAAGCAACCCAGGCAACAATGTCAGTTAGCAGACATGCCCCTTACTGCTGATTGTCTACAAGTGTGTTTTGGTACTCGGCCCGACTCCCTTTTCCAAAGTGTTTTTCAAAAATCATGCACCCCGCCTTTACGTGATCAGCTTTAACCAGTGGTTCTCAAACGTTTTCCATGTGCGGCCCCCCTTGTGTAGGATGCATTCCTTCACGCCCACCCCCCAAAGAAAATTTATGACAAAAACTGTTCTAAAATTTAACATTTTAATTAAACAAAACTTATTAAGTTATTCAAAGTAGTGCTGTTGGTTAGTAGCCTTATTTTTTTGGTTTAATTACACAGAATTCATGATAAATGAATGTATTTTATAAAATGTCATAAAACTGGGCCCCCCCTGGCACCATCTCGCGGCCCCCCTGGGGGCCCCGGACCCCAGTTCGAGAACCACTGGCTTAAACAATATCTCCTTTTGGTAAATTACTCCAATGTTTGCTTTAGTGTTACAAAACTCTCAGAATGTAAAAAATTTTTGCCAATAGTGCATAACTTTAATTAAAAGTTTAAAAAGATGGCTAGTTAATCTGCAAAAGTAATTTGCTTTTGCCAAAGTCACTATCTTCTGAAACTAAGACTCCTTAATTAGACACTTTGTAATTTTTGATAAGCTGCAGATCCATAGCTTTTAAACTAATACTACAAAAAACTGTAATGCAGCTTACAATGATTAAACCTTTGGATAACTTTCAAAAATTGAACTTTAAATCTCTTAAAAGCCATTGTCGATTAAAGGCACAGAATGCCTATAAATGAGACCACGCTAGGGCTGCTCTATTATGGGCAAAATCATAATCACGATTTTTTACATGATTACTCAATGACTTTGAAAACATGCTTTTATTTAACCTTTTTATTGAGCAAGTGTTGCAATGGGATACACATGTCAAGCAGTGGTGCCTCTAGAAATGCCTTACACACTCATCAGGCATGCGATATATATTTTAATCGCACAATAAAGGTTTTACCGCCATTATTTTGTTTTTGTAATGGTTTGAAACAAAATCTACATTTAAATTAAAAACAATTAATTGCACAGCCCCAGACCACGTCCACTCACCTTCCACATACATTTCAGCAAACCCATGGATAATAATTCACAGACAGAGAGAATTTCTAACTGGCCAGTTTCATGGTTGAGCACAAAAGCACACATGCTTCTCCCCTGACACTTTTTGTTGTTATTTCCATAGCCTAGGGCTGTCACAGAGACATGCTTGATTCCCCAGGACAGCCATTTCAGTGATATCTGTCAGGTAGGAGGAAAATTGTATGTGTTTTATTCACATACAAAAATCCCCTTAAAGAAACATGCATAGAGGTTGCAAAGAATAATTCAAAAAACAGACTTTCAAGCTCAGTGTGTTAAGCTTATAAATAACCATAAGTGCATAATGTATGATAAATAATCCCTGTATACTAAACAAATAAATGTTTAGCATTGATCACTCACCTTTTTTCTCCCTTGTACCACTCAAAGGCTGGAGATGGGACAGCTGCTGCCTCACATCTCAGCAGGGCCATCTGACCGGGTCGGACCCCGTGACTCTTCATCTCGTGAATTGCTGGAGGAACTGCGGAAAGAAAATAAAAAACTAACATCACAGAGGAGACGAGGGAAACACGGGGAAAGTGAACTAATCTTCTAAGCCTTCATAAAAAACTCAAATTCAGTGTTTTCATTTTGCATTGAATGTAAGAGGTAGAAATGAATTAGCAAGATGATTCAGAGTGGTCAACACGTGTAAATCTTATGGGTGCAATGCTGAGAAAATCCATTCATCCCAAGGGTTAGAGAAATGAAATGAATGCTCAGTGATGAATTGTTTAATGGCTGTTCAAAGGCTGGGGAGCCGAGGAAGGTTCTCTGAATATATGTGCATGCGAAATGAGGGCTCTTTTCGTGTTCGAGAATGCGGTGTAAATCTCCTCGCCGGAGTGAGTGAGCTTTAAATACAGGCCATTCGTCAAAATGCAACAACATTATAAAGAAGGTATTGATAAAAAATAATAATAGGCTACTTTTATCACACATATTAGAAAAATGATACAGGAATACAAAAACAGAATTATAAGGTACTGTATACAATCCTTAAATAGTGCATACAAATACATACAAATAGTGCTATGAAATAAAACCGTACTTAACATACTTTACACACAAATACGGCAAGCATGCTTAGAAAAACTTCAACAAGAATATATATAAATATATAAACAGAAAATAACTCCCTTCGAGCAGGTGATCCACTTATGTCTTTCTAGCTAGCGTTAAATTACTTGCAATGTCTGAATTTGAGTGGGGGACATTTATATTCCAGACAACTCGGTCTTTGAAAATCACCTGCAAGTTATTGAGGTCTGTGTTCAGACTATTTTTTCCTGATTGAATTTCTGACATTCTCTTCCATAACCTCAGAGTTGAAGGTATGAAGTTCCTAAGGCCTTCACTTGTAATACGTTTCATGTTATTTGAAGGCTCAAAAGAAATTTTCACTATTGTGTTGAGAACAGTAACATTTCCTGATTTTAAAAACAATGTTCTCTTTCAAGCTAATGTATGAAAAATAGATATGACACATGGAATTTTAAGAGATGTTTTCAGCTGAAGGAAATTAAAGGTAGGGGAGAGCGGTAGAGGAACGCTTTTTGGTTTTGGCTCAATCATTCAAAAAATATTTGAGTTTGTTTAATTATATTTTTACACAAGCAACACACACATCTCTGCTACAAACGAACATTTGAAGTTTGTTTCTACTTAACATTCTTGGACAATTACACCAAACGTGACAGAAGTGCAAACGTTACAACTTACCCCATTGTAACAGGCAGGGGGTTAGTTGTAACACTTTCTAAAATTAAGTTTGCAGGCAAATGTTTCAATACTATTTTGTCTATATACTTGAAGTGGATATTGTTTATATATCTGTCTATAATAGACAGGTATCCACACCACAGCCCTTTTCTAACAATAGTTCAATTATAAATAGATACAAATGTCTAAATATGTGAGAAAAAGCAGCACAATTATGACAAAAAATTTTTTTATATGTGACCCAGTCTGTAATAACCATACAGTTTCGAAATCAAATTCTGATATAATGAGCATCAAAGTCTGATTTTAGCCATTCATTTCATTATGATTTCAATCTTTGACATGACCTTATTCAATCAATATTAAAGATAAATTTGACACACAGATTTATTTTGTGGGCAGCCAGCAATCATTTGTGTGTAGCCTATTTAAAACAATGGCAAGAATTACGCTAACGTTAGCGGTTTTCATATCGTAAGTGCTGAGGGGTTTGTTGTAACACAGCGTTACAATTAACCTCGCTGGGTCAAAATATTTTCAGGCCCACCCAAAAAGTTGCTAAGAGGTGAAGAAATATTTCAAAACGATGCTATGTTTTAGTCAACAAGACACTGATTTATATGACATAGCATTTGATTTGGTATCTTACACCCAACTTAGAAACCGAAAAAAAATAGGATAAATAAATTGACTTGCATGCCATCAAAACACTTGTTCATCAATAACTCCCTGGAAAAACATTATATATTTCCAATAATTTGCGGGAGATCGTCTTTTGGCAGCGTAAGAAAATACCTGAAAAATAAAACGCTCAACCTTGTGCAACAATGTAAACAGTCCGTGTTACAACTAACATTTGATCATTTTGTCTTTTTTATAAGGGACTTGAAAACTGTAGGAAAAAATACTATGGAAGTCAATGGCGCCCCAGATCTGTTTGGTTAAAAACATTTCTCAAAATATCTTAATTTTTGTTTAGCAGAATAAAGACATTTATACAGATTTGAAGCGACAGTACAGTAAATAATGACGGAATTTAATTTTTTGGGAAAACCTTTGATGAGACCTCACTTGATTTTTCTTTTCTGCAGCATTTAAAAGATATCACAAAAACAAAAAATCCTTATGTTGTTAAAAACATGAGGAAGAGACATTAGTCATTGAAGATTAAAAAAATGCAACATTTAAAAAGTATGTGGCTATCAATCACTATAATCACTGTCTTAAGATATTTTGTTCTCTGATACGGCGTAGTTCATCATTCCTTCACCGCGCAATCTCTTGGGAAGGTATGAAAATAGCAAAGTGAGACATCAACACAGCTTGAATGCAGAGTTTTGGCATATGTTGAAAGGCTATCCGCCTTGGTGCAACAGAAGTCTGTTCCAAAACAGTATAGCTTGATGACTCTAATGCCTTGGCTGAATCGTGCATTTACAGTACAGAGACATCAGCCCATGAAAATGCCAAGGGACCATTACATAAGCTGAGCTGTAGCGACGCACGCCAGCATAAGATTTAGGGATAACATAAAATAAGAGATTAAAGGAACACATTGCTGAAGACAGAGGCGAGGACACAGGAAATCTAAGCTTATAATATATGTGTTTAGATAAGACAGCACAGAGAATTTAAAGGGCATACAGGTACTGTATCAAATATCCACAACATGTACAGTACCATACAGTATATGGGGCGAGACGATAATATAATTCGCAAACATTATCATGGAATTCCCATACAAACAGCTCCATATATTCTCCATCTACAGTCATGCTATAAAACTTGACTTTAGGCGTCAAAACCAATTTACAATACATGGAAACGCATTTAGATCCATCAGCCTGTGCGGAGCAAAAGATTTCGGCAATTCAAATCAGGTGTCGGGTGATATGAAGATATGTCAAGATTTGCGATGTTGCTAAAGTTCGGCTTTTAATGGAAAATGGAATTTTGAGTCTCATTCGCTTCACACATTTTGCCACCTGACATTTGTGTTGCCAGGAAGTCAAAATATTTAATATCTCCTCTGGACTGTTAATCAGTGTTAGTTTAAATAGATTTGGATGCTATAATGTGCCATTCGGAGGCAAATTCTTCGTGTATGGAGCCAACGTGAGCGAATCCAAGTGTGCAGTTGCTAGAAACATTTAGTAGTCTGTTATACGTTTGTGCCTGTTTGAAGTCTCCAGAACACCCCCATATTTGAAAAAATACAAATAATAATTCAGCAAAGGTGTTTTGCACGTAAAAACAGAGATTTGGAGAAACTGAAATCTGTTGTTGGTGAGATACGGTGTGTCATTCATCACTGAGATTTGCGCTGTATTGTAATCTATTGGCAGGCCTTGGCGGGTTGCCTAATAGCACAAGAGAAGCTGGCTCTGATATATATCCACACAGCTAACTTCTGGTATCTAACAAACCACTGCATCTGTCCAACTGAGGGATGATCCAGTTCATTATGAAACTGCATTAGCAGAAAGCATCTAGGGAGGAAAACAAAGCATTAGCCACAACTGCAACCACGATTCTTCACATTAATTAAAATCTTTCGAGTACACATACTGCAGTAATAAAGGGTCCGGGGGGATAAAAGTTATTTAATTTCCAACATGAAAATATTTTAAAGCCGGAAAAAATAAACCTATGAGCTTATCTAAAAAAAAAACTGCACACTTTTAGTTCTAAAATGGATCTTAGCAGCAATGTCATAGAAAAAGAACCTTTTAACCTAAACATAGTTCAGTTACAATATCAGAAAGCATGGTCAAAAATGCACCCTACTGTAGCTGTCACTGGGGCACTACCCTTTCAACAATTAGACCTTTGTACCTAATGAGTTCATTATAGTACCTCAGAATGGTACCTAAAGTCGCTTTTCCATTGTGTGATACCATGAGGCTAGGCTTGCTTTGGCTCGGTTTGCTTTTCTATCGCAGTCTAGTGCCGCTTCAGAGTAGGTAGGATTACAGACTTATCATTACAGTTGCGACGCATCTACTGCCGTGACATCATCATAATTGTGCACACAAACACAGGAGCAATGGAACATATCGATGCAATGGTGTTTTTGATTCTCGACATGTAAATGTTTTGCACCACTTAAAGGAGTTTGGGAACTTGTACAACATTACACAGATGACAGCATCACTTGGTTTGCTCGAAGGCGCACAAGGGTAAGCTAATCTTGCATATTGCATGACGCTGTTAGTAACCATTCTTTCAAAACCAATCAGTGATCTCCAGTGTTTACACGTCACGTTTTAGTATCAGTACAGCTTGCTTGGAACCTTTACCGAGGTGGTACAAAAAAGGTTCAGGTACTAGGTACACAGTGGAAAACCCCCAGAAGTAAGCTGTACCGGACCGTTCTGGGCCGTACTGTCTAACGAAAAGAGCACCATAATGAATTTGCATATAACGGCACTTTTCCATTGCATATTGTAGTACCCTACGGGTCAGTTTTAAATAGGGATGCACCGATACCGATACTGGTATCGGGTATCGGGCTCGATACCACATTTTCTAAAGTACTCGTACTCGTTAAAAGTCCCCCGATACCAGGGACCGATACCATGGTCTGAGAAATGTCTATGTTTGAGCGGCGTGTAAGGGGTTAATGCCTCTTGTGTTGTCCAAAGAGGCAGAGTTTACAACAAACTGGAAAACTAGTCCCTTGTTTTTTTGTTAAATTATATGACTAAAGCTGTTACCTGTAAATTTAAATCATGTTTTTTATTAAGTACTCGGTATCGGTATCGGCAAGTACTGAAATGCAAGTACTCGTACTCGTATTCCAAAAAAGTGGTATCGGTGCATCTCTAGTTTTAAATGAACCCTTTTTAAAGAGTACTGCCCTAGTGACAGCTAGGACCATTTCTGAATAATACAGTGAATAATATAAAGATTTGTCCGTTTAGTGCTCCAACCAAAAAGAGACCATAAGGGGCTGGACACACCAAAGCTTTTTTACACGCCTAAAAACGCCTAAAGGACACAGAATGTGCCAGCTTTCTACTTGAGCTGTGAGCCGGTTGGTTGTTGTGATACTGGTTGAATCTCTTTCAACTCTCGACGCTTAGCGCGGGAAAATGTGTAGGGTGGCCATTTGTGCCAGTTCCGCCGGACACGTCCCAAACATACGTCATCAAGGTTCTCACATTTCAGTTAAAAATACATTAGAAAATTAGTTTCATCTTTACCTTGAAATTTAACGGTTGCTTTTCTGAAATTAAACTTGAAATATTAACTCTTTCACCGCCAGCGTTTTTAAAAAAAGTTGCCGGCAGCGCCAGCGTTTTTCATGATTTTCACCAAAGTTTAATGCCTTCCAGAAAATGTTCTTCTTTAAATATATAAACATACAATATACCAAATGAAAGAACAGACCCTCTGCTTTCAAACAAAAAACCGTTTCATCCTACCTTTAGTGGTTCTTTTGCAATCAGCTTTTGAATATGGGTAGGTTTTTGCAAAAACACCATATTTTGAGCAAAAAGCAGAGATAATTCCATTTTTGTGACGGACTTTTCATAGAGATCCGATTCAGAGCGATCTTTAAAACACACACGGACATGCAGCAGCTTGCCATAGGGCAATACTTCCGGTTTTAAAAAGTTGCGGAAGGTGGATGCCACCTGGTGGATAATAGCGGTATTGCGGAAAGACGGAAAATCTCGTCATTGGCGGGGAAGCGTTTTCTCTTATCAATGGCGGGGAAAGAGTTAAACCTTGATGACGTATGCGGTTGACCAATGTGACTTCTGGAGAACGAACCCGAAAACATGTTCGGGACGTGTCCGGCGGAACTGGCACGAATGGCCACCCTAGTAACGTGGCTGCTTTCAGCGAGGAAAAAATCCGCCAGCTGCTGGCTGTTTTGAAAAAACGCAGCACTTCCATTGGAAACAATTGAAAACATGCACTGTCAACGAGAGTAAACGCTTTGGTGTGCACGCCCCCTAAGTTGTGATGTCATCCAGACAATGATTTCAAACCATTTTCATAGCTTTGAAAATTCAATTGCATTGGTTTCTCAAGGGTTTCCCATCATAGGACTGAACCAGGATCGGCTCATGCAAAACAGCAGGGTGAAAACCACGAAACCCTAAAATCCAAGTAATTTACATGCTTCATAACAAAAGATTGTAACTGTAAATCATTGGTGAGCTTCTAAGCTCCTACCAGATGGGAGGTTCTGAAAATAGCAATGTTGGCATGAAAAATAGATGCTGTGGGGCTTGCCGTTTGACAAATTTGCCAGTGGCGGCTTGATCACAATGGCAAATTAAAATGACAAGGAGGAGATTATGTTTTGAGAATACCTGCAAACACGGTAGCTCACAAATCGGTGAACACATCAATATATGCCAACGGGTTTCCCTTGGGTTCACCGTCTTGATGCTTCTTGTATGCACAAATTTGACACAGCCAGAAAGGCAAGTTAATTAATCTAAGATTGATTGCTGTGGAATGCCATGGATTTATTGTTGGGATAACTTAATCTCTTAAGGAATAAACAGGAACACTAGTTTGAGTTAATATCAAAATCTTAAGTCTTTACTTTTAAAGTTCAATGATCTTGATTCCCATGTGGATATACACAAAACATGAACATCTCTTGACCAAATATAATTGATTTGTCACATATTACAAAGAGGTTTTAGAGGAAGGGATGATTTATATTGGCTTCATACCGTTATCCCTCCCAACATGTATAACATGTTATTTTAATTAAAAGATCAATTAATAATCCACCTCTTCAGCCAGAGCCTAAAATGAGTTTTCTTCACAATTACGAAATGGACTCATCAGTCCATGACTTATCAGCTTACAAACTAAGAGACCATTCCAATTGCTGTCTTTACCTCATTGTCTTATTCTGTTCGCCAGCTCTGGGCATAGCGGCCAAGATTTATTAATTCATTAAGTTTTCCATTTTAAATTCAAGAATAACATCATGTTCTTTCTCTAACCCATCCAATCCTTATAAATAACACTCACGGCTAAGGGAACATAGGCTTTGTGCATCCCACAGAGAATACGTACCGTGGGGAAAAGTATTTAGTTGAAATGAAACCATTAACCACGGTGTCACAAATCTATGTAAATAGACAAACTGGCTTTTAGCGAGTCAAGCTGAAGAATAAGCGCCATACTGAAGATGGACAATCTCAACAATCAGCTACTTGTTCATAAGATCTTATAATGTCAGTGAGTCACAATTCACACAGACACTTATGAAAACGTATAACAGTCTTTTGTTAGTATTTGCGTCAGAGATAACAAAAAACTCGCCGTTTGAGAATATAAGCAGTTAAATCAATCAAAGCCTGTCATTACTTAGGAAACATGCATTTGCATCACGGCCAATGAGAAACAAAGCAGTGTGTGTGTGCTCGAGGCATCCCAGACCTGCATTAAAAGATGGAACTTAACCCCAGGACTATTACTTTGTGGTTATTGAGAATTATGTCACGCATAATGTCTTTAATTGATTTCAAAAGACTATTGTGAGCATAGCCATGGACAATTGCTGAGATTGACTTCTTTTGGCCGGGATCCAACAAGGTTTCCACTGAAGTACAATTACGCTAAATGCCATCCAAAGACCTGCCCTGTATCCTTCTTATCCAATCTTGCGGACATAGGCGTTCTTTCATTGCTTGACAACATACAGGAATTCTCTGAAATGGGCATTGTTGACTGGGAAACGTGCCACGGTTTAAAATCATACAGAAATGATGGGTCACCACTGGACTACTTTCATTTTTTCCTTTGGTAAATCTTAGTGTTCTGTAAATCGGATTGTGTTTAACACTTGGTTGGCTACAGTGTAACCTGATGAATATAGCTGTGCTGGTTGAACATTTGTTCAATCTGTCTATTATGGGATCTAATCATTAGAGTAAAATGTCAAGCCAATAACGGATTGAAGTATTTAATTGCATACAAAAGCCAAGGTGAATACAAATAAAGACAGCCCAGATGACCAATAACACGCTCTGTTATGCCGCTAACAGCTATGACGGAGAAAGAATATAAAGTAAATGGGAACTGTAGTGTTATGATTTAAAGCGAATGAGAAATTGTGTTATGTTGCTGTCAGCAAATTCAACGGAAATGGCATTTTACAAACTAATATGTGAAGCAGGTTTAATTGAAAATGTCAGTAATAATAGAGAGACACAATTCGTTGATGTTGTGACACCGCCTTTGTAAATGAGACACACCGATAGTCAAATAAAGTGCAAAATGTCAGCTTTAATTTGATGCTATACGTATCCATAAACCCTTAAACCTTGTAGGAATTACAGCAGTTAATATACACAGGCTGTCCATTTAGTAGACCAAAAGAACAGAACAAATCGATAAACTTAATGAGGTCATCTTAATCCGAACCCGGTAGAAAATCCTCTGGATTCGACGAGGGCCTGATATCTCTAGCCTATAGGACCCTGGGAATGTCATAGCCAGATTTTGTTTGTTTTGAGCAGGTAAAAAGCCACAATCAATTATATCGAGCAAATGAATGACTTACTCAAAAGGATTCAGGTTGGGTCACCGAGTTGGTCCATAAACAATATTCTACTGTTTGGCCCTGAAAGCTCCTTGGTCGCATTAGCAGCATTTATCTTCATTACAATTCACATTACATTAGGAAGCAGTCCCGTCGCTAACGTCCAGAGAGACAGAATTAGCTACCCATGCCTTGGGGCATAACACGTATCTATGTATGCTTTGGATCACAAGCACTTCTTTCCTCATTCTGTTTCAAACCGGCGATGTGGACGTACCGTCTTTGTCTCTGATCGGTTTATTCTGATGGTGACAACATGCTTAATAGAAACTGACAATACTTTGGTGGTGTTCATGTTGAGAAACAGCCTCAAAATGCAAAGTCTGGACTTTCTGATGAAGGCAGGCATTCGACGGCACACAGTTAGCCTGAAACACCTGAAAAGCCAATATAAAAAAGGGCCGTAATTGCATCATAGTTCACATATCGTGTGAATAGCCTCGAATTAAAGCTGGAGTTTAAGTTGCACTATAACTCCTCTGTCAATGATTGTGTTTACACAGACTGCAATATTGGACTATTGCACCTATTAGGACAATAACCTGAAGAGGAAACTGCCATGCAAACAATCTTATTTGATATTTTAAATAATCACCAACATGAGACATTTTTAAAATTACAGTTTTAGTCATATTACTGAGAACATACCGTTAATCTAACCCTGATAGCACATAAAAGCACATTAACTTTTCAGGCTCGATATTACAAAGCCATAAACGATGAATATATATATGTTACTAATTGCTCTTATGCAGCTACCCAGCTTAAATCAACACCATCAACTTACATAACACAACAACACCAATTTCTCTCTGACTACACATTCCTTTCCAAAAAAAACAACAACACAGGGGGTTTCAAGGAAGGTAAGGAAGGTATTTTTTTCATAATTTGCAGAACAAAGTGGTTGTTCCAGGACACATTAACTCAAAATATGTCTTGACAAAATGGCATGAGATAAAGGCATTACATTGCTGCCGGAAAGCTCCAGCAGAATTGTTTTGCATAAACATTCGAACATCTGCCGAGTTACATGACATCACGTAATCCGTCATATTTGTTTATTTATTTTCCATGTTTTCAGTGGCGGCACTCGAATGGTGCTTGTGTGAAGGTGGAACTTAAAATTAAACATCTGGTGCGAATTCCAGCAGGAAAATAAGGCGAAGCGGGCACATGCGAGCATCACAAAAGACAGACAGTGTTTCATTTACTGTAGTTTCATCCACCTTCAAATCAGAACAGTCACAGTCAATTTAAAATGCAAATGTTGTTGTAAAGCAATCAGTAACAAGTTAAGATTAGATATGAGAATTGTATGCGGAAGGTTTTGTGAGTTGATGTCTGGAAACAAATATTAAGATTTGGTAATGTTTGCAAGTGGTAGGATTTAAAGGAATAGTAAGCTCAAAATGAACAATTCTGTTATTTTTATTTACCTTTAACTCCTTGTTTTTTGATGAACTATTATTTTAAGCTTTCAGGTATTTCATCAAGTGCTTGAACAACAGTAGAGGAGAGCGGGGCACAACCTAACGCTTTTTGGTCTTGGCTCAATCATTCAAAAAATATTTGAGTTTGTTTAATTATATTTTTTCACAAGCAACACACACATCACATACAAATTAACATTTGAAGTTTGTTTCTAGTACTTGCCATTCTTGGACAAATACACCAAACGTGATAGAAGTGCAAACGTTACAACTTACCCCATAGGTGGGGTTAATTGTAACAGGCAGGGGGGTAGTTGTAACACTTGCAAAAAATTAAGTTTGCAGGCAAATATTTCAATACTATTTTGTCTATATACTTGAAGTGGATATTGTTTATATATCTGTCTAAAATAGACAGGTATCCACAATGTATTCATTCATCCAGCCCTTTTCTAACAATAGTTCAATTATAAATGGATACAAATGTCTTAATATGTGAGAAAAAGCAGCACACTTATGACAAAACATTTTTTTTATATGTGACCCAGTCTGTTAAAAACATTCTACAGTTTCAAAATCAAATTCTGAGATAATGAGCATCAAAGTCTGATTTTAGCCATTCATTTCATTATGATTTCAATCTTTGACGTGACCTAATTCAATCAATATTAAAGATATGAACAAAAATACATTTGACACAAGATTTTTTTTTAAAGACAGCCAGCCATTTTGTTGGCAGCCAGCAATTATTCATGTGTAGCCTATTTAAAACAACGTCAAGAATTACGCTAACGTTAGCGGTTTTCATATTTTAAGTGCTGAGGGGTTAGTTGTAACACAGCGTTACAATTAACCCCGTTGGGTCAAAATATTTTCAAGCCCACCAAAAAAGTTGCTAAGAGCTGCAGACATTTGAAAACGATGCTATGTTAGTCAACAAGACACTGATTAATATGACATAACATTGGATTTGGTATCTTACACACAGAAACAAAACAAAAAAACATATGATGAAAAAATTTACTTTGCCACCGAAACACTTGTTCATCAATAACTCTCTGGAAAAACATTATACGTTTACAATAATTTATGGGAGATCGTCTTTTGGCAGCGTAAAAAAATACCAAAAAAACAAAACGCTCAACCTTGTGCAACAATGTAAACAGTCCGTGTTACAACTAACCCCGCGTGCGTTACGTTAAGCCCCGCGCACCCCTACACCAAAAAAGTGGTCATTGAAAGTTAAATTCTAGCACTGTTTACTCGAAATCAATATGAGGTCATGGAAGTAAATTTAGACCGAATTTTGTTTGGGTTTTTTTTACACCGTGTCCTAACCAGATATGATTCCAGCAATGGGCAATTTGTCTGTTTATATGTGAAAAAGTCGGGACTCAATCAATCACAAAACACACCCAGTAAAAACTGTTATTCTCTGTTTGTGCACCCTATACAGTAGCAATGCAGCTGAAGAGCGCAAACACATACATATTCTGTACGCATCACTCCAATTTATACATCTTTCCTTTTGAAACTTGAGGAAATTGATATATATTTCTGCTTTTAAACATCTATAATCAGTCTCTTTTCATCCATGTTTAATGATTAAATATGAATAATGTGCAGAACCTTCATTAAATGAGATCTCTGTGTAGGTGGAGCAGTCAGTCGCGAAATTGCAGCAATAGAAACCGTTCCTAAAGCCCTGTGTGTCCCCCGTTTCTTTCAATGAGATCATTATGAGGCGTTCCTAATTCTGGTTGTCATAAACAACCGAGCATTGTCCACTGGAGCAATTGGTGAGAGATGGATGGGGTGAGCGCCACTCCTCCAATCTCATTGGTAGACACTTCCAAAAGTGGCTCATGTAATTTCTAGACCTTGAGGCTGTTTACATCTGGTATTAAGATGTGGTTTGTTCAATCGAATCACAAGTGGACGATGCTAAATACACATGTAAACGTGGTGTGAAACGTTTTGAGCTCGTCCACTTTCGACAACATTCAAAGGATGTGGAAAACGCACTTGAACATTGCTTGTGTGGTGTAGATACGCATGTGGTCGAATGTCTTTGAGCAGCCACAAAAGACCACCTTCTCTCCGCCTACTGATCTAATGTGAGGTACCGAACACGTTTTTACGTCGGATCTGACATCTACCACAAGCCCAAAGTATTTAGCGCATTCTTTAGACTATCTTTAGACATAAAACTAATGCGTCTGCATTCCGGCTTTTTCATGTTTTTTTTTTCTTTTTGTGAAAGTTGCACAAGCTATTTATCAATTGCTCTGAATTATCAGAAAAAGCTCTTATACAGGTGCATCTCAATAAATTAGAATGTCGTGGAAAAGTTCATTTATTTCAGTAATTCAACTCAAATTGTGGAACTCATGTATTAAATAACTTCAGTGTACACAGACTGAAGTACTTTAAGTCTTTGGTTCTTTTAATTGCGATGAATTTTAGCTCACATTCAACAAAAACCCAACAATTTACTATCTCAGCAAATTAGAATACTTCATAAGTAATTTTTTTTTACTGAATTGTTGGCCTTCTGGAAAGTATGTTCATTTACTGTAAATGTACTCAATACTTGGAAGGGGCTTCTTTTGCTTTAATTACTGCCTCCAGTTTGAAGTGGCATGAAGGCGATCATTCTATGGAATGCCCAGGTTTCTTTAAAAGTGGCCTTCAGCTCATTTTTGAGGTGTTGTTGTAGAAATATCCATATTTAAAACTTTAAATAAATACCTTTCGGTAGCGCCGCCATCTTAGTCGCGTCCGCATTCAGGATGAGAGCTTACGCAGCCTACGGAGGCTACTCTGCTGCTGCTCTGTGCCCCCGCCCTCCGAATTTTTCATACGTCACTAAGAAAAGTGCGTACACTACGCTAATACTCTCTCCTGAATACAGAGGAGTCTAAGATGGCGGCGCTACCGGAAGGTATTTATTTTCGTTAATAAAGTTTTAAATATGGATATTTCTACAACAACACCGTGCGGATTACCCTCAGAAGACTTTTGTTTATCATCCTGGAGCCGTTTGGATTTATTTTGTGAAGGATGGACGCACTTTTTTTGGACTTGAAGGTCGTGGACCCCGTAACATTACATTTAATCAACTGAAAGATCTAAAACATTTTCTAAAATATCCAAAATGTGTTTGTCTGAAAAACAATGGACATATGCAACTCGGACAGCTTGGGGGTGAGTAAATCATGGGTTTAATATCATTTTTGGCCGAACTATCCCTTTAACACTGGACTATGAGCTTCTCCACTCTTACTCCAGACTTTAGTTCCTTGATTTCCAAATGAAATACAAAACTTGCTCTGATCTAAAAAGAGGACTTTGGACGACTGGCCAACAGTCCAGTTCTTCTTCTCCTTAGCCCAGGTAAGACACATCTGATGTTGTCTGTGATTCAGGAGTAGCTTAACAAGAAGAATACGACAACTGTAGCCAAATTCCTTGACACATCTGTTTGTGGTGGCTGTTGATGCCTTGACCCCAGCATCAGTCCATTCCTTGTGAAGTTCACCCAAATTCTTGAATCAATTTTGACCAAAACAGCTCTCAAAGCTGAAATTCTCTCGGTTGGTTGTGCATCTTTTTCTTCCACTCAACTTTCTGTTAACATGCTTGGATACAGCACTCTGTACACACAGCCAGCTTCTTTGGCAATGAATGTTTGTGGCTTACCCTCTTTGTGAAGGGTGTCAATGATTGTCTTCTGGGCAACTGTCTGATCAGCAGTCTTTCCAATGATTGTGTAGCCTAGTAAATCAAACTGAGAGACAATTTTCAAGGCTCATGAAACCTTTGCAGGTGTTTTGAGTTGATTAGCTGCTTGGCATGTCACCATATTCTAATTTGCTGAGATAAAGTAGTGAAAAAGTGGGTTTTTGTTAAATGTGAGCCAAAATCATCACAATTAAAAGAAGCAAAGAATTAAAAGTACTTGCATTGAATTGATTTGATACACAAGTTCCACAAATTGAGTTAAATTACTGAAATAAATGAACTTTTCCTTGACATTCTAATTTATTGAGATGCACCTGTTTGTATGTTTACTAAAAACATAATCAGCAGACATAATATTAGTATGCGTCAATTTAAAACCATAATTTTTCCCACTCGTGTTTAAATGAAAACAGAGGGACTCGCCCACAGACCATCCCCTCAAAATAATCAGGACAGAAGTGGTCTAAGGGTGTTTTCACACCTGCCTTGTTTAGTTCGGTTGAATCGTACCAGAGTTCGATGGCTCAATTGGTGCAGTTCGTTTGGGCAGGTGAGAATGCAGCAATTGAACTCTGGTGCACACCAAAAGCGGACCAAACAAGCGGACCGAGACCACCTTGAAGAGGTGGTCTTGGTACGCTTTCAAACAAACTCCGGAGCGGTTCGTTTGTGGTGAGAACACGATCCGAGAACTAACCGACCTAACTGCAAAAGTACTGCGCATTTTGGACTAAACCTGCAGTCCATTATCGGATAAGGAAATGTTTGTTTACAGTTTCTATTAGCAATATTAGCACAATGACAGATCGCGGACATACATGGAGTTGCGAGGAGGTGCGGGCGGAGCCTCAGAAATTTGGTGTCTTCGCCGTTTGTAGTGCATTAAAACGTTGTTTTTAAGCCGCGTCCGCAATTCATTCTGGAAATAAACAGTTTGTCTAGAGTGCTGAATAGAAACTATGTATAACAACCACGGAGACATAATTACAGCGCTTAGCCGTCTGTTTCCATGGTGTCTACTGCATTTTCCTTCTTTTTGTTTACTTCCGAAGTTCCGTTGGAATTTCAGGCACGTTGATTCTGACCAATCGAGAAGCAGTTTAGGAAATACGTTCAAATACATGTGGCCAATGAGTGATGTTGATATTACCACATGACAGAATTTTGGTTCGTTTCAACTGGTGCGGATCAGAGCAATCAATGTGGTGTGAAAAGGAACCAAAACTGCTAAAAAAGTCACAGTGTATCATCTTTTGCTTTTGGTCCGGACCAAATGAAGCGAACTACAGATATGAAAACACCCTAAAGTGAACAGAAGAGACAGATTAAAACACCAGGTGTAAACGTGTCTCTTTACTACTACAATTGGATCTACTTGTGATCCAATTGACCAAAACACATCTTATTACCAGGTATAAACAGCCCCTTTGCTGCATTGCTGGACACGCCCACTTCCTGTCACCAAAGGTCATTTTCGCTCATGTCGGCAGACGTTGCCAAGCTTCGTTGCCAAGAGATCATGTTGCCCTGCCATTGCTAGTCGCTGGCGATCAAAAAGGGGTTTTAAACAGACTGACGCTCATCAAGGCGTCACAATGCGGCTGGTTAGGACAAAAAAAAAATATATAAATTTTATCACATGTCGGAGCGTCACGTCTGGTTGGACACAGTGACACAGTGTTAACTATCCCTTTAACTATTTAAGGAGTACTTTGTTTATAAAACACAACCGGATAACAACAATATGAAGGTTTTGAATTGGAGGTATATTTACAGTATTGCAGTTAGCAGAATGATCTACATGACCTTCACAGAACGCTGACAGTAGATTATCTGAAGACTCACAAGGGAACCAGCACCAACAATAACAGTAAATGATTCAAGGTGTCGGCCACACACAAATCCACTGGGTTCTGTAATATCGTAAATAAATGCAGGACCTACAAACATTCTGCCATTGATCTTCGGGACTTGATTTATACAATAATGAATAAATTCCCGATTCTTTATATTTCATTCTGAAACGCAGCAGTGACATCGAGCTGAATCAGGTAAGTCCTTGTGATTTTAATAACGTTAAGGCTAACAAATACATGCATTAAATGCATTAAAATACACACGCACTGAATTAGCTTTCACCTAATGAATTGGCTTATTTCAATTAGTGGTCATAATCTGCTATTAACCTGAAGGTCAGTTCTGCACTTACCTAAAAGCTGTAATTATTTTCAAACTGGATTATTTTAGCGTGTATTTAATTACACTGATTACCCTTGAAATGCCAGAGCCAAGTCACACTATCTGCAGTCGTGTTACGCTAATATAACTCGCTATGCAAGGAAAGGTCTCACCACTGTCACATTATAAATAATCTCGCCCACACAGTATTTTTGCATGAATATTCGATCACAAGTAAAGATTCAGTGTGAGACATGGCTTACAACTACAGCTTGAAACATATAGGCAGATGTGCAATAATACTCCTTATACAGTAAAAGCACACGTTCTACTGTGCACCGTATTACAGTAATATCATGTACAGTAATACAGTATGGCGTATTATTACGCCACAAGGTAGATGCTGTCAAAACAGCCGAATTCAATGCTTCACCGAGCAGACTTTTACTGTAGTGTGGCTGAATAAAATCCTATTAGCTCTGCACATTTCACAATAAAGGATTTCTTTGAGCGAGAGAACGGGCGCTGGCAGAGCGGTCCTCTCGTATCCTTCACACTTTTATTTTGGGACGTGATGGTGAGATAACACGTCTCTAATTCCAGCATTGGCACGTCAATTCGAGATAATTTTTCAGAGCTGGAGGCCCCCAGCTGTAGTGGGAGAAACTGTGATTGATGCATTGGGATTATGACATTGCCATCCCTTTTCAGCTACTGTATAAAAAAGCATTTTACAGGAAATAAGAGCTACTGTATTGCTGTCATTAGATGTCACTGTAAATCATGCAATGCAGCATGCACACCTATCATGACAAAAAACCTTACAGTTGTGACTGAAAATACAAGGAAAACCACTTTAAATGAGGGAAAATTAAATATCACCATGTATTTTTGTACCACTGCACATTATAGAATGGAGGGCTTTCAAAAACAATGACTTTTAATGATATTGATCACAAGCTGTATAAAGAGGGTTTTTTGACATTTGTCGGTATTTACATTAAAATATTTATATAGATTTGTAAACTTGAAAGGAACCGTTCACCCAGTAATGAAAATCACTCTACATTTTACTCACCCCCATCCATGCCATCCCAAATGTAACTGACTTCACAGCTGGAGTTATATTAAATAATATCTTGGCTCTTTCTAGCTTTGTAATGCCATTGAATCGGGCAAAGATTTCAAGCTCCATAAAGCACATCAATCCATCCATCCATTCATAATAATGTATCCCATATGACTCCAATAGTGTAATATATGTCTTCTGAAGTGGATAAATATGTTTATGATTGAAAATTATTAATATTTTGAGTGAATTTTTCTATCGATATATTGCGTATTACTGTAAACTTAATAATGCGGCCTGTCAGTTCAAATCTTACTTTACTATAAATCTCAATGATTCTTGCATGTCTTGTGACTAGTTGTCATATGCCTGTTTCATCATGCGACATGCAAAAACAAATGAGTTTGACATGCTGCTATTTTGAAGGTGCTTTACACCAGTGTTTCTCAACCGGAGGGCCGGGTCCACATGGGGGCCTTAATGTTCAAGGGGTCCTCAAGATGACTTAAAATTTTAAGACAAAACAAGCATTAAAATAAGCTAAACAACAAACAATTAAGATTGTTTGGTTATTTTTGTAACAAATAAATCTTTAGTCATGTCAAGCTCTAGTATATTGTATTTGGTGGAAACAGTGGGTGAGGGGGCCTCCAAATGTTGTTGTGGGCAAATGAGTGGTCTTGAAGGAAAAAAAGGCTGAGAATCACCGCAATCCATTTGTGATCATTTGTAAATTATTCTTTAAAAAAAACTTTTTGAGATTACAGTGATAATGCATCATATTTTATCACCAATTAAAAAACTCCTATTTTACTTATTACTCCATTACTGAAATAACTGAAGAGAACCAAATCTTTAACTACAAAATAACCCTTTCAATAAATAAAAATAAAGCACATTTTATCATCAATTTAAAACTGATGGTCTTCTTCCTCTGCTTACAGTTTTACGCTTACAAACCATGCAAATAGGGAATTGGCATTGCGCAAGTGCAACTGGCTTTTAAAGGGGATGAGAGATGAGATTGGTTTATTGCACGTTATGCCAAAAACACACCCTTTACTCATTACGAGAATAGGAACAATCCTTTAAGACTGTGTGCCAGGCGCACAGACCATTTTACCCGTTGTTAAACTAGCAAATGTGGATTCATACTCCCATAAGTCCACTTGTGCCATGCACTTTAGACCATGCACTTAGATGGTTAAAATAGGACCCATACTGTTTTCTACATAAAATCATCCTACATAATTTAAAGCACATTCTGTGAAAATATAACCTTGATATCTTTAATATTGACTTAGCAAGATCAAGTCTAAGATTGAAATCATAGTGAAATTAAAGGCGGGTGCGTGATTTTTGAAAAACACTTTGGAAAAGGAAGTCGGCCGACTACCAAAACACACTTGCAGCCAATCAGCAGTAAGGGGCGTGTTTGTTTAGGTGATTTCAAATGTCAACATTGGCTTTCAGAGATCATGCACCCTGCCTTTAATAGTTGAAATCAAACTTTGATGCTCCTTATAATTAGATTATAAATAGATTATGAGACTTTAGCCTGGATTTCACAGACAGGGTCACATATATTTTAAGTTGGTTAATAAGTCTTAATTACAGTTGGCTTTAATGGTCGTACTGTAAGTGGCAATATCATCAAAAAATAAAGATTGAATAAAATGAAATGGTACATGAAAACATTCCACAGATTCATTTCAAAGTGTCAATGTTGCTAAATTTGAAAATGGGACTCAGTGATATGCATAACAGTGTAAAAATAGTGCCTATGAAATGAAAAAATTGCTCTTTGAACAGCAGACTCAGCACCGGACTGTTCCTCTATCTTCCCAGCTTCAGTCCTCATTAGAGAGTGTCAATACAATCGACGGGGTGGAGATGTGATATGACTTATGACTTCATCCCTGTCATCGAACCAGCACCATTGAAATCCTGACATTTCCAAGTGGTTATCTGCCCATTAGTCTGTGTTTGCGTGATAGTAAAAGGAGCCGTCGCTTGATGGTCTGAACGCCACATTTATTCCAGCGTACGAGTGGGGTGTCTGATTTATGTTCTCTTGCTGTGGTGTGATTCAGCATATGCTATATACGCAGACAAAGAGATTAATGATCCCAGTGGCCGCAGATGAGACAAAACGACTTAAAAGATAAAAAAAAGGAAGAGAAACTGTCAAGTGTTCTTTCACTGTATTCGGTGGAGGGGGCAGATATCCTCGCCAAGAGCATGATGGGTAAAGTCAGTATAATTCATTAATGCTTGGAGTGCTCATTACTGTCTTTTCACACTTTGAGAGACTCATTACCTGCATAATAGAAGACTCCATATAACACTGAGACCATTCCTCACTGAAAATTAATCATTCTATCCCAGACAAAAAAGGGAATTCTCTCGTTAAATATTAAGAAACTCCAGTACCATGAATCCTAATCTAATTTCAACCACGGCGCCATTTGGAGATGCAGAAGAAAGACTGTAGCGAAAGCTACACCTGCCTACTTGCAAGACAATGAGAGAAAAGTTGATTACAAATCCCCTAAAGGGACAAGCACAATGGGATAAGCACTGTTTCAAGAGGGACAATATTTAGTATTACGTCTTAAAAAAACTCAAACATAATTTGAAACTAATATGAATAATGGCTAGCATCATGAGTAACAGAATGGATTGTGGTGATACAACCAACCTATACCTGTATTAAAAGGATACTCCAGCCAAATCAAAATCAAAATTACCCCATGATTCACTCACCGTCAGGCAATACGAGGTACACATGTCCATCATCTTTTAGACGAACACATTTGGATTTATTTTTGAAAAAGTCCTTCCAAGCTTATAACGGGAACAACTTCTGAAATATGCATCCATCCTTCACAGAAGTAAACCAAGGGGTTAATAAAGGTCTATCACTAAAACCTCTTGTGAATCGCGTTAGTCCAAGATGGCGCCATTACCAGTTGCTAGTTTTTACAGTTTATAATAGGGGTGTCAACAATAATCGATTCGGCAATGCATCGCAATGCGCACATGCACGATTCAGCATCGATGCAGCAAAGTGCCATAATCGATTATGTCACTGTTTATTTTCTGGCCTCAAGTGGACAATAAAGTTGTGAAGTTTCAATTACTTCCGGGGGCATAACAACAACAATCAAGATGGCTGAGGCGGAGAGAGATGACAGTGATAGACCGGTAAATAAAAACGCACCCTTTTCCATGGAACGTGGACATATGGGCACATTTCGGATTCTACGAAGTTAATGGGAAACTAGACAAGATTTACGCTGTGTGTAAATTCTCATCTCAGGTATATAATATAATTGTCATTGTCTTAAAGCTGGTAAGCTTCCATTTTTGTTGAGAATAGTTGCACTTGACTAATAAAAAATTTGCCTTGTTGTGTACAGTAGAATTCTGATGTATCGCAATGCATCGTAGAATCGAATTGAATTGAATCGTTACATGGTGAATCTTAATTGAATCGAATTGTGAGGGCAGTGCCAAACCCCTAGTTTATAAAGTTTGAAATATGAATATTTTTCTTACACAGTCGCATCGATTACCGAAAAAAAAAAACTTTATATCCCATTGGAGCCATGTGGATTACCTCTGAAAAGGATGAATGCACGTTTTGGGGGTTTAAAGTCAAAAGTTATTCCATGATCCCTGTTTTCTACCATTATTAAGCTTGAAACAGTGTTGTTTTCGTCAACGATAACGAAATGATTTCGTTGACGCACCTTTTTTTATGACGATAACGCAACGATGACTAGCTAAAAATGGCTCTAAAGTGACGAAAACATGGCGAGGCGCTTTCGAGTTTTCGTTGACAAGACGAGATGGAACAAAAATGATTATAAGTCTGACGTTCACAATGCATGTCATTTCTGTCAATTTTGCATGAAATCTGTCTGATTTTAGCTAAAAAGTATCAGCAATGCTGCCGCTTCCTATCGCCACCATGCCGCACACGCGTGCAAGATTTCACACAACAACAACACACCTGCGGCTATGGCGAGTTCGAAGGGCCGTGGCGGTGACGGCAATAAACGGAAAAGACGAGATGATTTATGGACATACTTTCAGTAAAATCCATCAGAAAGAAAAACGGAATGCATATTGGGAGACAACGGTAAATGTGGCCACCAACCTCAAGCGGCACCTGAAGACTCATCCCGCTAATATTTTTTTAAAGGTATCAAACAAGTCACGCTGTTAACATATCATTTACATTCAATTTTACTCAACAATCGGCTTGTGACACATTTCATGGCAAGCTTAAGGTTTTACATGTATCTGCTTGTACAACCTAAGCCCATTTCCAATACTTTTTGAGGTGTATTTAAATAACAAGGCAAGGCACGCGTTTCTCAACTTTATAAGCGATGTCTCAGCGTAACACACAAACTCAACAAAAAAACTTGACTAAAACCTTTTTGTGTTTTCGTCGACTAAAACTTGACTAAAACTATCAAGTTTATAAGTGACTAAAATGTGACTTTGGGCCCTATTTTAACGATCTGAAATGCAAGTACGAAGCGCAAAGCTCAAGTGAGTTTGTGGGCGGATCTTGGGCGCTGTTGCTATTTTCCCGGCGTGAGAAATGACCGGGCGCAAATCAATAAGGGGTTGGTCTGAAGAAAGTTCATTATTCATAGGTGTGGTTTGGGCGTAACGTCAAATAAACCAATCAGAACGCTATCCAACATTCCCTTTAAACGCAAGGGCGCAAGTTCCGTGGCGGGTTGCTATTATTATGACGGATTTACCAGGCATACGCCAGGAGCGGTTTACAGCCGAGGAGACCCCCGTTCTTGTAAGAGCAGTCAAAGACAGAGAAGTTGTTTTGTATGGGGATGGAAGAAACCCGCCCAAATCAGCGTAGGTTAAACAGGCGTGAGAGGAAATAACCACAGTCTCATCAGCTGGCATCCCCACCGTTGCGCCAAGCGCTACAATGATGTCAGGAGACGGGGGAATCCCAAGCTTGCCAGCATAAATCGGGCACGCCGTGCCTCTACACAGACGCCAGCAGAGGACATCGCCAGCAGAGGTCCACCCTCACTGCTGAAAGGGTTTGGGGGCTTTGAAATCGGACCCAAGAAACGCAAGCAAGGTCCAACCCCAAAGTACTCTTACAAATCAAGTTCATATACATTAAGGTTTATTATGAAAACATTTTTATTATTATTTACATAAAATAAACGTAATACACCCACACAAAATATTTTAATCGTTATTTGCATGAGAATTTTTTAACGCAGCCACACAATAAATAAAAACTATCACCACAATGCTCACCACAATGATTTCCCTTATCTCGTGTATTCATATTTTTTAGTGTAACAATTTATGATTTGCAAAAATAACTGTTGCATCTGTGTAGATTAGATGCAAAGTGTATGCGCGTTGTGCACGCTATACATTATGGTCAAGCATGCGCCCTTAAAATAGCATAATGAACAACGCGCAACGCGCCACTGACTTTAAACTTTTTTTCTGGTCAGTGGCGCAATAGTTTTTTGAAACTGCAAAATAGCATAAGGGATGGTTTGCGCCGGAACACGCCTCTTTTTTGCGCTGAACCGCCCAGGGAGCGCAAGTTCATTCCCTAGTTTGCCGACGTGCGTCTGTGGAGGGAAAAACCCGCTGTGCGCTGGTGCAAAATACGAATGATACATGCGTCACTGACAAAGTCAATTGCGCTGGGTGCAAGATAGGGCCCTAAGACTAAAACTAAAAGGGCTGCTAAAAACAACACTGGCTTGAAAGAGCAAAAAAATTTACTAAAATAACTCGTGCTCGTCTAAAAGATGATGAACATATGTATCTTGGATTGCTTGGTGGTGAGTAAATCATGTGGTAATATTTGGCTGGAGTATTGCTACTTACAACTATTTTTGTCATTGTAGCATGAATAATCAAATCTGGCAATTCTGTCTTAAATGGAAGTTACTAACTTCTTGTTCCTAGAAATGCTGTTTGAAAGCAATGTCACACAAAACAGTTCACTGCTGTAGGTTTTGAAACAGAGCTTGTATTTCTAATAGGAAGTGAAAACAGTACCACTGAAACGGACAGCTAGTACAAATAAAAACAAATGTATAGGTATATAGTACTTACAGTTGACTGTGACTCTCACAGTCTTGGTGTCGGGTGAAGAAATGTCATTTTCGGCACCGCACTCATAGTCTCCTGCTTGATCCCGAGTGATGTTTGTAATATTTAAATACTCTCCACTTTCATACTTCCTGGCTGTTAACAACAAAAAACACGTACAAATTTACAAAAAGGGGGTTTTCTTTCCTGCAACCACCTATTAATTATTAACCAAGTGCTTAAAAGTTTGAATGCTAATTGCGTCTCAATAGCCTGGAAAAATGTAAGCACACCTTCATTCCCCCCCAAAAAAGGTTATCAAGGCATATAATTGCTTTGTTGATAATACATCCAGTGGGAAGCATATCCGCTGTGAGCTTATTCAAATAGAGAGAGGAATATTATTGGCGTAAAATAGTGTGAGGAAATCGGAACGGTGCCGATATTACAAATATGACTTGAGGTAGCTGAGTAATGAGAGGTAATATAGCACAGCATGAAGCTGCCACGCATCTATTGGACTAAAAACTTCCCTGGGTTTCCCAGTCTAGGACCCATCCTTATTGTAATATTCCTCAGTGAAATCTATTTATATCCCACTTTACAGTGAGGTAAATCTGTCTCATGGCACAGAGAGGTAAATCCTACACTGACTTACGGATAAAGAGCGTCTGAGTCAGCAGAAACCCCACAGAATGCAAAAAGCTATAAGGAGAAAGAGGATGGAGAGACTCTGCTACCCCAAAAGGCAATCGTTACATAATAACAAAAATATAACAAAATTACTATTAACATTACAAAAAACAAAACAAGCAAGAAAGAAAAAAATGACCCCACCAAATGACAGAATAATCAGTAATAGATAAAAAAATACAGTTGTATTGTGTTGTATTGTAAGCGGTTTTTAGCAAAAATGCTTTTTAAGGCTTTTTTGTAGCTTTTTAATGCAAGAAAAGCTATGATTTACACCCATGACACAGATTAGTCATAAACACACTTTTGCTGGAAAGAAAGGGTCAAATATAAACATTTCCTGGGTTAAATTATCCCGAAAGCTGAGTTTATGCCTTTTTAATCCAACGCTGGGTTAAAATAACCTTGCCTTTTTTAACAGTGTAATACATTTTAATATCAAAAGTTGTTAACATTAGTAAATACACAATGAATTAACACTTTCACCGCCATTGACGAGTTCAATTAGTAGAAAACATGCCCCTGCCAATGACGAGTATTTCCGGCTTTCAGCAATACCGCTATTATCCAGTTTCCGCAATTTATAAAACCCGAAAGTATCGCCCTATAGGGCAAGCAGCTGCATGTCTGTGTATGTTTTGAAGAGAGCTAGAAGGGTTAAGAGGGTTAAACTTTAGCTAGAACGGTTTTGTTTTGTTTATGTCTGTGTTTTGGCACCGCTCGTGGCCCTTTCCCCTTTAGTGTCTTTGTTATTTGTTTCTTGTAAATATTGTATATATTATGACCTATTATCATCTTGTCACCACTGAACACCTTTTGTATATTAATAAATTGCACAGTTTTTGCCCACTATTTTTGTTGTCTTTGTCTTTGTTGGCTCCCATACACGCACCAAAATAAAATTATAATCATTTCATATTGTTACCTCCCATCCAAACCCCTAAAACACCATCTGGGATCGTAACAATCGCTCTGAATCTGATCTCTATTAAAAGTCCTTTACAAAAATGAAATTATCCCAGCTTTTTGCTCAAAATTGTGTGTTTTTAAAGAAACCTACCCATATTTGAGAGGTCATAAAAAGAGAACTAATGAAGTTAGGATGAAAAAATTTTTGGTTTGAAAGCTTGTATGTTTATATTTTTTAGGAAGAAAATTTTTTGGAAGCTATAAACTTTTGTGAAAATCATAAAAAAATGCTGCCGCTGGCTGGCTTTTTTTTTAAAACGCTGGTGGCGAAAGAGTTAAGATGAACACATAAAAGAAGATGAATAAATATTAAAAAATCAATATTGCTCGGCCATGTTAACGTATAATGTTAACAACCTTATTGTAAACTAAGTGTTTCCAATTTTTTATTTATCATTTTATGAAAGCATTCTAACTAATACTTCCATAACTGTCACAAGTCATTCCCATGATTTCAATAAATTCACATTAGCCAGCTTAATAATATTACCAAAGAGTGAGCCTTTAAATCAGCACAATATGACAGCACGTTCAATAAACGCCAAAACTCCAAATCATTTTATTTGTATGACATGAAGACACATAGCCCCAATGCACCACAGGACCAACAGAGCAAGAGATGCTTCCGTTTATTGCCACAGACCCTTCGCACACTAGCCATGGGTCATCGATCAATCCTTATTGTTGGGCCTTGTTGAGTTTCTAGTGTTTTGTTAAGGCATTCTAGGGATATATAAATTCACTGGTCTGTATATAACTTTAAGAGTCTCTATACATACAGTACAATACCTCTGTGTCTATAATCTGCTGACTAGCACTGATAAAAAATAACATATTCTGTATATAATAATTAAAAATAGAAAAAGAAACAACTAGAAAAATGTGACCCAGTAAAATCATAAAATTAGACCATTTTGAGAAAATATAATCTCAGTGATTGAAATCAAACTTTGATACTCCTAATCTTAAAATTAGATTATAAAACTGGATTTCACAGACTGGGTCACATACAAGAACTCGCTAGAAAATACAAGAAATACAAGTGCTCCAAGTCTAAATTATCATGTCCCTATGTCATTTGCATACATATTTTTGTGTTGCATATAAACAATTACGTCTTTATAGTAGGTAACAAATTCAACAATTGAACAAAATAGTTTGCATTAGGGTTATCAACGAACTGACTTAGATATTTATCTGAGCTGACAAGGTGCTATTTTGTATCCAACGCTTTACAAATGAATAGAGGCAATGACTGTAAAATAGGATAAATTGTATAAAATGTATTCATGCAAAACAATCAACATTTGGCCGGACCAAAATAAAAAGAGAAGTAGGGCGACAGAGGTAAACAAGTAACCGTTATATTATGAAACACATATCTAAGATAAAGAAATTGCTTCTTCTACCATAAAAACTAGGATGTTTATGAAAATGTGGGGTCCTTTTGTCTCCCTAACTGAGAATGTATTATAAAAAACCTTCCAAATGTGTCTTATACCTCTGTGTTGTAACCTACTAGACCTGTAAAGTCTAAATATTTTTTACTCTGAGACCTAAATTAAACCAGTATTGATCTGTAAGGGTTTTTATTGTATTTTATTTATTTATTTATTATGTATTTTATTTATTTTCGGCGGGGTGCGTTAAGCTGGGTTATGAGGTTAAAAAAACCCTAAAGACTAAAAACCCCCAACACTTCATTTCTGACTGATGTTCATGTAATGTTCTACAAAAGTTACATAAAAAATTGAAATGTATTGCTGAAATACATTAAAAAGAGTGTGAACTATGTAGTACTGAAATGTGGAGTTGCATCATTAAACAGTCTTTCCACATTTCTGATTTTAGGATTTGTTTTGGGCGGGGCTAAAATGGTTGCTTGATGACACATTGATGCCACCGAGCATGGCCCCGCCCCTAACACAACCGCAAGGGGTCGTGGTTTCAGTGCAGACAGCATTTGAGAGTAGAGAATCCTGCCCAAACTTTATTCATTTGGCATACTTTATTTCATTTGTCTTTTGCATGTATTTTGAGAATGTGAGCGTCTCTTTTATCATAAATGGTTTTGACGTGTGTGCAGCAGGCACTTATTTTGAAAATACACGTGATGCACATGGTTCACATGATGCAACAAACACATATTTTAAAAACGCGGGCAACACACATGACACTCCGAACACATATTTCAAATTTGCGCCCCTCGGAAGAGCATTCACGAGCCGCCACTGGTTGTAAATAATAAAATTGTTTGCCGAAATATGAAAATCCATCATCTTGATGACATTTAGGGCGTCCCATGCTGAGTAACATGAGAGTCGACTATTTCCAGCCTTACGCTACCTGCTGTATAGAGACTGGGTCCCACCTGACAACCCTGCTCTTCCTCATGTCATTTCAAACCTGTTTAACATATTTATTTTTTATTCAAAAGTAGTAAAAAATGAAGTCATATGGATATGGAACAACACAGGAGGAGTAAAGGATGATAAATGTGAATTAACTGTCCTTTTAAATTACGTTACTAGGGCACCAGTGTGAACATAAGTGGAACTGACATCATATATCCACTAAAAGCAATGAAACCCGTTATTTCAGAGATAAGGTATTCCACACACAAAACATTCCTGAAGCTCATTTAGTGGGACACTGCATGAAGGGCTGGCTATATTTATTTCCGCATCCAAGTATACTCACCGCGGCTGCGCGCGGATAGCCGCGTTCGACACGTACGCAATATAAATGATTTCATATTCAAATGAATACTCTACCAGGTTGTCAGGGCAGCACCGATTTGATACAATACATACAAAATTCTGGATAGATGTAGGCCTGTCACAGTAGCTATTTTCATAGGTCGGTTAATTGCCCCAGAAAAAATTTCGATAGTCTACAGTCGAGGCCCCCCTAAAATAAATTATCACATAAAATATTCAAAAACTTAAAATTTTAAATAAACCAAACATTTTAAATTATTCAATGTAGTGCTGTTGGTTAATATCCTTATTTTTTGACATTTAATACACAGAATTTATGTTAAATTAACAAATTTTATAAAATGTTATTCAACCGGGGCCCCCCCTGGCACCATCTCAGAGCCCCCAGTTTGAGAACCACTGCCCTAAGGTTCCTTTTTGTACCTTAAAGCAACACCAAATAGTTTTTTTACCTTAAAATAACGTTTCCAAAAAAGTTTCAGTCCTTCATCCACTCAAAACAGGGTGAATGGCACTTTCACATTCTCTTTGCAGCCCTCTATCGGCCAAAACCGCACTAAAGAAGTTTCCAACCGTCGGGTAGTGGTCCTGTAGTTCGAGTGAAAACTACAAAAACTTGCTTTACGGCAGACCTACAATCCAATCAGAGCCAGCTATGCTGCAGTATTTACGACAGTGGTAATGAACAATTACGCTTCTAACCTGTAGGGGGAGCAAAGAGCAATAAGTCTTTAGTGTTGCTTTAACAGGTATACTAAACATAATACAATGTTGTACCTTTTGGGGTACATTACTAATCTATTGTATACCTTTAAAGGTGCAGTATGTAGATTTTAGTAGTATCTAGTGGTAAGTCCACAGCTTAATTCTCCCTTTCGAAATGCATAATAAAGCTACGGTAGGCAACACAGGACAAACGTCATAATCTGTGACAATGTAGTAACAAAAAGCACTCTATACAACAGTTTGTTCATTTAGGGCTACTGTAGAAACATGGCGGCACAAAATGGCGACTTCCATGTAGGGGACCGCGGTGTATGCAGATAAAACGGCTCATTCTAAGGTAATAAAAACATAACAGTTCATTATGTAAGGTCTTTAAACATTACTGATAATATGTATATTATATTGCATTTCTGTCAACATATCCTCCTAAAATCTACACACTGCACCTTTAAAGATACAGTTAACTGTTTTGTACCCCCAAAATTTAACTGGTAAAAAAAATTGTCCCTTAAGGTACACAATAGGTCCTTAGAGCATAATATTTTACCACAAATGGTACAACATTTCAATGTTTTTATATGAATAAAAGTACAAAACCTTATGGATACATGGTCTAGCAACTGCATAAATGTAAATGTAAGCCTCATTATTTTCAGAAACAACTTGATTTGATTTTTTGTTATTTAATGCAATTAAATGCATAATTTCTATAGATGTGAACTAAGTATCCAACTACTTTTTGGTGCAAACTAAATATGTTATCACACATCACTGGTAATTAGTGAAACTCATTTCAGGCAACAGGCCAACTGGACATAATTTATAAATAAGCATAGCTACAACCTACCGTATTTCTTTCTCCAACTACGATCCAGAGGGATCTTAAGGGATCAGTGATTAACTCACCCCATATAACTCCCTAAGCTTAGTGATTTATTTTCTTTTTCTCTAACAGACTTAACAATGAACCCTACATTTTCCTACTGATTAAACCATAATAGTAAATTATCATGAGTTAGTAACATTTAATAAAGCATGCAACCTTTGTTAAACTCTTTTTATATCCAACCAACATCAGATCTGTTAGCTGAAGCCTAATAAAGAAACAGATACACTTTAGCGGAACGAGGCTTTGGGGACAGAGACTGCACAACGAATTCATATGTAAACTCGCCCCCCTATCCTTCCATAATCTAAACTACTTCCCAAATTGTATGAAAGTGCACGTCGGGAGTTATTTGAAAAGCTCAAGTGAGACTCGTCCAAGCCTGTGGGAAATGTCACTCAACCAAATTAGGGAAATCATAGCAAGGTTAATCTACGACTCCACATTGGCTCCGTGTTAAGTGCAGCCACAGTAAGCACTTTCCTACATTGTGTGAAGAGCACAAAGTACATTTCCTTCAGGTCTGCTCGCCGCTGATATGATGAGCGCTGGTAAAGAATACATTATGGGGCGAGTTTTCAGAAGATCTCGCCGCTAAACCGTGAGACAATACTGCGGCAGGCCAAATGTTGCATTATGAGAGGTTTGCCCGAGGCGTTTATTGAGTTGTCAGCAATGAACCATTAACCATCATTCAATCACACACATACACACACATTTGCTCTCTCATACACACCTGAAGCGACTTCATTTTCCCATTCCCGGTATCTCACCTTAACCCTGATAGCCTCCTTATTGTCCCAAAGTGCCACGAAACAATCGCTGAAAATATCTGTCCAAGCTCTTTTAAAAGCCAGGCGCTGAATTGAAACCGTTTGGCGATGTTTAGACAGACTGTCTGTGTGAAGCGCAGAAGCCATTGTTCGGGAAACAATAAAACAGAATTTAGGAAGGTAGAGACTTGAACAAAGGATTGACAAAGGACAATTGAACGCCTCAGTGTAGCGGTATCATATGAGAAAAAAATAACAATCTGAAGTGTGCTAGTCAGCCGACCGGAAGGTCAGAGTTCTGTATATCCCGAGGCCTTAAATCACAATGGAAAAAGCTTATGAAAGCATGTTTGGGATCAAGCATGCTGGGCCAGACTGTACAGAAAGCAAGAGACTGCCCTATACCCTTAATACTTCCCACTATATACACTATGAGCCACTAGATCTTCATCTATAGCGTTTTAAATCATGTCTATAAAGCAATTTTATCTCAAGCATAAACGTATTAGAATAGAGAGTGCAGTTTAAAGGTTAGATGAGGTAGCAAAATATGAAGTTATCATTTAGCAATACATTAGCTTTGATGCAAACAAGGTGTTTTGGTTAACATATTGGGGAGACTGCTACCTTATTTGTCTGTACATTTTAAATCATCCCTCTTACCTAATCCTAATCACAACCATAGTGGGGCGAAATTGGGAGTCATGGTTCTCAAATGGGCACGATATGACAAGGGCAAAATTTAAACACAGTGTTATGAGTCAGTGAGTGCTACTTACTATTTCATCCAGTGAATTTTCTAACATATTCCTTTGGGGCAAAAGCGTTTGCCTGGAAAAATGATGGAAACCTCTTCATCATTATGAGTTGAAAAGGTCTTTAAAGGTCTTTAAAGCATAGTCTTTTTAGAGGCCTAAAAAGGCTACATATATGCTAAGTGGTAATTACAAGTTAAAGGTCTTCGATGACATACAGTAGGAGGCCAGTTGCATTTAGACTATTTAGCCAATGGTGCTAGGTTACCACCAATTATATCTCCAGTGTAGCTAGACCACTGAGGTTGCAGATTTAACCCCCCAACCGGGTGATTTAATAAATTACAGTAGTTATTGTGGCGAGTGTGATCATGGCTCTCACTATTATCATGGTGATGCCATACTGTAAGCTTTAATTGATGCTATGCAATAATATATATTCAGTCTGATGACTGTTTCTTTGAGCACCTTAATGTCACAGGGGTTCATTTGTTATTAAAAACACTCAATTTTAGTTCTTTATAAAACGGAAAATGTTAAAATAGAACATTCAACATTATTTTTGCAACTTTTTAAATGCCATTTGGCTGTAAATGAAGCTTTAATAAAAAAAAGGCATATTTCTATAACCAAGATATACTAAAAAAATGCATTTTTATTGCTCAGATGTTGCTCATCATATTTTCATAGCTCATGAGTTCTCAGTTGTGTTCCATTTAAATATCAATGTTTTTCCTTATTTAAGCCGCATTTAAACAAAAAAGATTAGTAAAGTAAAATAAAATATAAAACTTTTGTTTAAATTTAGCTTAAATAAATTGATTGCAACCACTTACCTTAAAAAATTTATTAAATTCAATGAATCATTTTTTTTCAGTGTAAAATTGCTTAGTAGAAACAAATTAGAAACAAAAGTATGGAGCTGTAAAATTTATGTGGAATAAAAATGTAAAATAACCAGGATTTGTGTAAATTTGATGAGAAGTTCATAATCAAATCTTCATTGATATTGACTTTTAATTCCCCACCAGCCTTTTTTGTGATTTTCATAAAAGTTTCACAAAATGCCTTTCAGGAAAAAAATTTCTATAAATATGTAAACATACAAATATATTTAAAATGAAAGAAGAGATCCTCTGCTTTAAAACAAACAAACAAATAAATAAACAAACAAAACTGAAAAAAAAAACATTCTATCTTTATTTGTTCTCTTTTTATAACTACTTTTTATGGTTATAAAAAATACAGATTTTTTAGCAAAAAGTTGAAAAAAGCATGTTTGTTAAGGACTTTTATTAGAGATCAGATTCAGAATGATGATCAAAACATACACAGAGTTTAAAATAATGTAGAATTAGCTGATGCTTTAGTTTTTTATAAATTGTGTAAGAACGCCACCTAGTGAATAATAAAGGAACTATAGATTACTGTAAAAACTTGTCAAGGAAGCATCATTGTTTGTTGTATGATGATGCGATCTACTTCCCGTCTCTTGTCAGATTGAAGTGATTTCCCGACGGTATAACAGGTGGAATTGTGTGACATTAGACCCAGGTGGGCATATTAAGGGCAGGGTTTTCTGATTTCTGGGTCTTTTTCTCAGGAGAAATAACTGAGGCTTATGCTGTGTGCACACTGCTAGCACCGACAATGGTAGAGCGACTCAATCTCATTCATTTCAATTTTAAAGTGGACCTATTTCATTGCTAAAAAAATTATTTTGTGTATTTGGTATAATACAATGTGTTCGCGTGGATTATGGTTCAAAAAACACATTATTTTCCACAAACTGTGCATTTCTGTAGCTCCAGATTTCCCTCTCTTCCTAAAACAAAATGATTTTGTACAAAACGTATCGATATGAAAAGTGCTGTGTCCCTGATTGGCCAGCTAATCTGTACGTTGTGATTGGTCTGAATACCTCTGGCCTCAGCCGGAAATGTGATGCTCCTTACCATGTTTGAAAGATTCGCTCACAATGCAATGCTTACGGCAGTTAACTTACAGGCTATGAGTCAAATCGAGAGGAATTATGATAATGTCGGTCTTATCCACGTCAACAGGCCCAGAAAGTAACCTGTTGCCTACAATCCGTGTGTTTCATGTAATCCTAAAAAAGAGATTCACATTGGAGACGATAACTTGTGTGATCGTTTACTTTGGTTTTTACCTTTTGCATATCATTAACATACTAATACACACTTACACACCACAGGAAATTTAAAAACGTGAATCGGATAATTGGTGCTCTTTAAGAGAAGACATTTTCACCACAGTAGTTACTTATTAAGCAAGGGGCTAGCATTGTCAGTGAAGCATACTTAAGCTAAAGTATGAAACAAATTGTGAAATTATTCAATAGTGGGTATTTAGCATACACTGGCTTAGTTAATTAGCATTAGCAAGATAAATTTGTGATTTTATTCCAAAAACGCCATTTGCACCACAAAATAAATGCTAATTCGAGATGTGTTGGAAATGATTCATGTTAAAAAAAAAATCAGCAGGCTATCTTGTAATATATAAGAAGATAAATTAAGCATGAGAAGAGTTTTAAAGGGATAGTTCATCCAGGAGTGACAATACTTTCATCATTTACTTCCCTTAATGTCATTTTAAACCTGTGTGGCTGAACATAAAAGAAGATATCTTGAAGAACACTGATATCCAAACAACATTTGGGGGGCCGCAAAGTAGCTCAGTGGGTTGCACTGTTGCCTCCCAGCAAAAAGATCCCCAGTTCGAACCCTGGCGAAGTGTGTAGTTTGTATGTTCTTTCTTTTGTCAGTGTGGGTTTACCCCGGGTACTCCAGTTTCACTCTAGAGAATTAGGGAGATGGCATATTGCCCCTCCCATAATATGCGAATGGATCAACTTGTGTATAGATTAACCAATTTTCGCTATGAATATAGCTATTGATGCTGAAATGGTGTCGAGAAAAAGCAAAAAACAAATTAAACATTGGCCCCCATTAACTTTCATTGAATGCACACAAACCACTGAGACATTTCTTAGAATATCTTCTTATGTGCTTCAGAAGATAAACTCATGCACAGGTTTTGAACAACATGAGAATTAATGTTGACAGAGTTTTTTAAATTTATTTTTGGGTGAACTATCCCTTTACGGAAGTTTATTTTCTAAAAATCTAGAAAAATGTCCACTTGCCCAACGCTGCATATTAGGTTGAGTCAAGTACCTTGAAGTGGTTTGACAAGTAATTTTTTAGAACCACCCCTTTGAGTTTCATTTAATATCGGTCTGCTGTTCTGTCAGCAGGTTTTCTGTAAGCACTTTGTTTAGATGACAATATCAGCAAAACAAGTTAAATATCGTTCATTTGTCTTGAAAACTGCACATCAATGCCTTGAGCGTCAAAAAAGTAACTGTTTCCATTTTTCCATCACCTCTCGTTCATCGTCAACCATTCTGCCCACACAGAAAATAATTCGCTTGAAGAGAGGACCGAATCTGTGGTCCACAACAAAGTAAAAGTTCACCAAATGTAGGATGTTTTTTCTGAGAACTGGGCTTTTGGTAATTGTCAAACCTCTTCTCCTCTGGTTCAATAATTTGAGGAGTCTTAAGTATTTGTTAGAGGTTTCTGACTCGCCAAAGCTGTTTGATCGAATCTCTAAAAGCAATTACACCGAAGAAATACACTGGAGAATGAAATAAACATGGGAGCCCAAAGATAAGTGCAGCTGTCTTCAATAAAAATTCACAAGCACTCAGAAATATTGCTGTGCACTGAGTTTTCAATCCGATTTGAAAATGTGCCAGAAATTTAGCTTTAACAGCTGAATATAAACTGTAGGGTAAGGATGAGCTTGATGAATAGTAGTCACATGTTGTTTACACTCTCTGCTAAACTTAATATAAAAGGTAAAATAACAAGTCTGTTTTTAAAAGAACAGCAAATTATGCGATGATTGATTAAAAGCCTTTTTATATACTCAATTTATAGTAACCTATTACCATATTATTCTTCAACATGGGCACATGGTTATACCGTTTTAATATTTAATAAAGCTAAACAATTTCTTGAATATGTACGTAGGCTTGACATCTCATTTAAACTTCATCTTACGTGGAGGTGGATTAATTAAAAAATATGAAAATAATAGATTAAAACTAATTAAAGTAAAGCTTTTTTATGCTTTACATTTAGTTTACATGCCACATTGTTATGACAGGTTGATTTGATGTAACTTCAAGGTTTATTATACCTTTTAATGATCATATACAGGTATATGTGTGTGTGTGTGTGTGTGTGTGTGTGTGTGTGCGTGCGTGCGTGCGTGCGTGCGTGCGTGCGTGCCTGTGTGTGCATGCGTGCGTGTGTATTAGGAGATTAGGGGTGTCACGATTCTCCAAATCCTCGATTTAATTGCTTTTTCAATTTCAATTTTTTATTTTTATTTTATGAAAGCACAAAAAAAATTATTTGCCATTTTTAGACTAGACTTTTATGAAATATAATATCTGACCTTGAACCCAGAAATGCCATGTTAGTCGTGCAGCTGCTACCAGTGGAAAAATATGGTACACGCACATACCTGATAAAACGAAACTTCCTGTCAGATGAACATATGTCAGTACTTTGCACCTTAAAAACGCGCTTTTATTACCGTCAGATGAGATTGTGAGACTACAATCCCCAATAAGTCATGTTTAAATGCGGTTTTCATAACTCTTAAAGGGCGATTTGCAGGTAAAATTTTTCAACGAATTTGTGCAATTTGCTTGTTGATAATAAACATTTAAACTGTTATCCATTGTATTTTATGTTGTTGGGTATCACAAAACCCGAAAAAGTATGAAAAAGTACAGCGGTTTGCAATGATTCTCCTTTCCCCCACAACGCACTGTATGACGTCACGCTGGGGAGAGAATTTCCCAAAGCCGCATTGAGAGCATTGAGAATGACTTTAGAAAGACGAGTAAAGTACAGTTCTGATAGCGCAGATTATAGATAGATAGATAGATAGATAGATAGATAGATAGATAGATAGATAGATAGACAGACAGACAGACAGACAGACAGACAGACAGACAAGAGAGATAGGCAGACAGACAGCCAGATAGCATAACGTTAGCATATCTTCGTGTAGAAAGTAAACAAACAATTAACATACTCATACTCGTGCATGCTGGCTTGAGCGGGATGATCCTGCCTGAAGTGGGTGTAACTTTTATGCGATCTTCAGCACAAACGGTTTTGGCAGCATGTCTCTAATCCTGGAAGGTGAGTGAAGCACGTCACATCTGTTCGCGGGGACCAGCGACCCAAACGCACTCACTTTCTTACAACCAGTAGCGGAATGGCAATCGAGAGAGTCGGGACTTTTCCGGTGGGTCGATCTGATAATAGTTATACATTTCGAGTTAACACAGTCTGGCGGCGTGATATGCGTCCGGTTCCCGCAGCCCGCTGGTCAAACTGCTCAACCTCTCTGCTAAACAAAGTATATGAAAGTCCTCAACCTGTTCGGCAGGTCCAAACATATACAGGATTTATAAAAATACGGTGATCAATGAGCGGTTCCTCCTCAAATGGCATAGTCTGTCGTGATGTAAAAAGCCGCCGAACGCCTGTTTATTACAGTATGTATGCGGTCGGATCCGAGTGTGCTGCAGCTGCTGACTGCTGCGTATAAAATGATCGTGTGATTCGTTATCGCATAAACAATATAACAAAGCATTCTTTTATTTCACAAAACAATATATTTGAGATATTATTTGATAGACTAGTAAGTGTGGATTAAGGATGTTTAAAAATCTCTAGCCTGGTGGTCAGGACATGAATGGATCAAATCAGCAGATTTGCGAAGTTTTATTTATTTCCACAGATATCATAAATAATAATTATCATGGTAACTTTGCAGTATAACACATTATATATTTACTACGATGTATATATGATTTCCAAATTGTATACGTAAGTATTAAACAGCAATAAATGTCTCATCTATCTCTATGGCTCTGGCTGAGGCTTCCTTCACTTCTCCCCAACGTGACGTCATCGCAGAATTGCGTAAAAAAACCGTTAATACCAAAAACGTAAAAAAAGTGGTCTTTAAGACCATTTTTGAGACATTTTAAAAATTATACACATATCTTGAGTGATTTATGTACCCATTAATCGACAGTGGTGGTTAACCTGCAAGACGCACTTTAAGCAACTGAGATAAGCTGTTGTGAAACTAAACAGATCTCAGTTCAGAGAAACGACGGGGCCTGGCACAGACGCCGATCTGCTGTGCACGTGTGCGTGCTCTGATTGAGTTCAGCTGAAGGAAGGAGGCGCTTGCTGTTTTTTTGTTTCCCATGTAAAGAGCAGCTTGCATGGTGTCTCCTGCATCTGCCATGCTATCTTTTAACTGGCTGTAGTTAGCGAAGTTAGAGGAGGTTGATTCGCAGCACTCAACACATGTTTTTTTTCCTGCTTGGCAAGCCGACCAGACGTGACATGGGGGCGTGGCAGCATCTACGATTCCATTTTTGAATTCGAAGTTCGAGGTTGTGACTATTTAAAATCGAAATTGTGACACCCTAAGGGTAACATATACATATATATAAAAATGGATATAAACTCACCTGATGGGGTGATGTGTCTCCAAGAGATTTTGGGCTCTGGTTTCCCACTGGCTGTGCAGATGAGCGAAACATTACTGCCTTCGTTTACCGTTATATTCGATGAAATGTCATAGATTTTGGGAGGAACTGTAAAACAAATCAAAGAGATACTGTATAAATCTTCAAATCTAACATTAGGCTCAATGTCAAAATCCTGCTGTAATTTATCAACCAAGAGCAAATGTTTCTGGATTCAAATACCACTTTAGTCCAGGAGGTTGTATCTTTATTCATTTTTTAAACAGTAACTGTTCTTTATTTACTGGTGTTTGTTAATGCACAAAGCCATTTTTTAAAGCATTTTATGTAATGCAGACAGAGGCATTTTTTTATGTAAGTCACCATTATAGAGCCACCTTTTGACCAAACCGTATTAAACAGTAAATGCTTTCTCAGGCTTAGCAATTTCATGGATCCACAAAGTTTTATGATATCCAGTCATTGTTAACCTTGCCTAATGTTTGCTGAAAGCTCCATATTGAGTAAATTAGATTTGAGTAAATTACACCACGCTCAATATACTTAATTGGTCTATGCTTGCATTTCTGAATTCAAAGTTCAATATGTTTTTTTGACAATTATTGACAATGGGGCTCCAGAGAATCTTCCAGCTCTAGTTTAATGTGTGATACATAAACCAATGATTATGAGAATATAAAACAATTCTCTCTGTAATACATGGTTTATGATGTACTTTGTAACCCAAACCATAAACTTTTGTTTTATCAGACCTTTTTATCTAGACTGTACTGAGATTTGTGTTAATTAAGATTTTGATAAAAAATTCAGTGATGCTGGCAGTTCCGTTGTTGCATGACATTAGATGTTATGATACAGTACGCCTGACATTTTCTGTCACTTCAAATACCATCAAAAAGAATTTGCTGAAAATCGTTCTTTTTCCTTTTTTGTCACTCCACTCAACCTTCTTCAAACCTCAATTCCAGTCATCTGGGAGTTTAAGAATAAAAGACTGACCTCTTGGTTTTGGTTTCCGATTTGAAAAGGCTATAAATGATCAGGGACTGCAAACTTTACTATTCCCTTTGTTCATTTTTGAGGTCCAGCTGTTATTCTGTTCCAATTTGTTTGAAGTGAATTGTATTTAACTAGACCAGCTTTGATTTTTTGACTGCGTTCTCTCAGTATAATACATTTGTTGGGTGAGACAACTTTTCCCAGAATTATTTTTTTTCACAAATAACTCAATGATCTTTTCTTTTGTTATAACTTCAAGTAAATATCATTGGTTATCCTTATGCACAGTCTACCTGCAGCATGCAGGCATAATTTGCTGCAAAAAACAATCATACATTTTATTTTATTATACAACACTCGTCTGAGAAAAAAAGTCAATGCTCTCTATATGTTGGTGTATTTCTAAGGCCGGGCTCACACTACATGATTTAAAAAAAAACTAATTATGAAATCTGGTTGCAGCACACACATAAGGACAATCTTGCCAGATTTTTTTTTACAAATCTTAAACATGCTCACACTACAAGATTTTAAAATCATGGCGCATCACACACTACAATATATTAAGAAGACACGTTTCAGGCAAATAGTGCATGTTCACCGCAATCTCGAAGCCCAATTAACATAATTTGCATCGCCCCCGCGCAGATTCATGTCTATTCGCATCTTTGCATTGACTTTGTACTGTATGTAATCTACTGTACATTTGGTGTGTACACCCCATTACTTACAAAAGCCATTTCTTCATCTCTGTTGTCTGCCAGACCTAGGGTGGCCACCCATCCCATAAAATAAAAATGTGTCTTGTATTTTACAATTAAATTATGCTTCCTGTATTAAATCAATACTCTAGTCTGCCCATGAAAGTTAACAGGCTCTCAAATACATTGATAGTTAATGTTCATAGGGCCCTAGATAAGCTCTCTCTCTCTCTCTCATAGAGTGTGCAGTGCACATTTTCATACTAGCCAGTTTAAGAGACCATCTACAGTAATGTGTATGTATATACTGAAAAAAATCAGAATACAATTTTAATTTCTTCAGAAAAATCAGCAATGCTTATTATTTGGGGACAATAAGGCCCGGTCTGAATGTTATCTTTTTAAAGCATATTTTCCTAACCCCACACAATGTTCCATGTTCCCATCTCCATGGTTTTAATGCGCATTTTGAAGTATCGCAGCAAAAACGAGTGATGGAAATAAAAAATTTCGAATAAAAATCCTGAAAATTAAAAAAATACGTTTTTGACTGCGAAAAAGTCTTAATGCGAATAATGGGAGACTAAAACGCATTTGCCAAATAAATTCTGACATAGCGAACATTAAACCTATGGGACTGACCGTCTAGCTGTTCCCGCTACAATTGTCTTACCATGTATGGGGTTTCACGTCGTCTTCATTTCCTTGCTGCTAGTGCCTGCATCAAAAATTGCTGGATTTCTTTTTCTGGACACAGCACTTAGTTTGGCAATATAAGGCTGCTCTGCTCATAAATTCAAAATAAATAAATAATTCAAACTCTCTGTCATCCCTCTGTCTGTCTCTGACTGTCTGTCAACCCTCTGTTTGTCACTGACTGTGTCTGTCATCCCTCTGTCTGTCTCTTACTGTCCGTCATCTCTCTGTCTGTCTCTGACTGCCAGTGGGGAAAATAACTTGGGGCCCCTGGAGTCCCTGGGCCCCCTTGTATCCCCAGGTTATTTTTCCCACTGGGAGTTTATTTCACAATGCAATGACCACTACTCTGTCCATCGGTAATTTATGCTGCCCACTGGCAATTTATGGCTCTGGGGGACCCCTGGGGGCCCCAGGTTCTGGGTGTCCCAAGACACTGAGTTCCCCAGACCCACTGGGTGCTCCAAGTTATTTTATTTTGCCCACTGGCAGTTTATTTCCCCCACTGGCAATTTATGCAATGATCATTCGACTACTACTCTGCCAATCAGCACTTTATAATGCTCACTGGCAATTTATGGCTCTGAGGGACCCCTGGGGGCCCATAGACCTCGAGGGTCCCACGTTCTGGGTGTCCCAAGACACTGAGTTCCCCAGACCCACTGGGTGCTCCAAGTTTTTTTATTTTGCCCACTGGCAGTTTATTTCCCCCACTGGCAATTTATGCAATGATCATTCGACTACTACTCTGCCCATCAGCACTTTATAATGCTCACTGGCAATTTATGGCTCTGAGGGACCCCTGGGGGCCCATAGACCTCGAGGGTCCCACGTTCTGGTTGTCCCAAGACACTGAGTGCCCCAGACCCACTGGGTGCTCCAAGTTATTTTATTTTGCCCACTGGCAGACAGTTTATTTCCCCCACTGGCAATTTATGCAATGATCATTTGATCACTATTCTGCCCATCTGTAATTTATGTTGCTCACTGGCAATTTATGGCTCTGGGGGACCCCTGGGGGCCCAAAGATCAGGAGGGCCCTAGACACTGGGGGCCCCATGTTAGAAAAAGTTTTCCAACGTTTATGAACTTGGCTGGATAGCTTAAGTAATTTTTTTCAGTTCCACACTAACAAGTTCGGTATTTTGCCTTAGTAGAATAAACCCTATGAACCCCTTATGATGTTTTAATTACATACTAAATTGTAACTTAATAATAAAAACTTGGATCTGGAAATATACACATCATTAGCTCAGGATGACATGCCAGCAAATGCTTGTCCAAATGGACAAAGCCAATGGGCGCCTTAATTCATTTTAACAGACAATGCAGCTTCGCAGTTCATCTAGAAATATTACCAAAAACAGCAAACTATTTAATATTACAACCTATCACTTTATTTACAGGTTTCAGACATTCAGTGTATCAAATATGAGTAAAGAAATAAGTTTAAGTTTAGAGCTTTATTTATCCCCTTGGGGGAATTACTCCAGGCTATCACGGTGCTTCACACAATCAGAACACACACATACAACTATTACATATACTTCAAATACATCAACAGAGAAGACAAATTTTATGAAGATCCATTAGGAAAAAAATTAAAACAAATAAGTAAATAATCTAATTCAATTAGATTTGCTACACAGGTGTATTGCTTTGGGCACAAAGTTGTACCGGTTTGTGGAACATCTCATTGATCTTAAAAATACACATTTCCTACTGCTATTTAGTGATGGAATTATTGCTTGTGTCTTACCGAATGTAGTATCATGTCAGTAATAACCACGCTGGATGATGTGCCATTTGATTAATGTTTAGGTGCTGGTCACCCCTTGTTGCCAGATATAAGTACGAAAACAAACAAAATAGGCCATAAAGAAAAACATAAGTTCAGACCTTGTCTTTCAGAAATACATCAGAGACATCGCTAACCCTAACCTAAACATTCTCACTTTATAAATTTACCCAAAGTGTCACATTAATTGCTAAAACATTAAACACTATGTCTAAAGAGGATTTTTCACAATTGGATATGGCAACACTGCCAGTGCTGCACCTGCGACTGCCAGCTTCTCACAGCTGCTTGAGTCAATCATTTTACGCTAAACTATACAGTAAACTGTCCAAACGTAATTAAATACACGGTTCCCATTGTGCGTCATTTTAAATTACTAATTCGTCATTCAGAGAACTTCAATATTATTTTTTATGTGAACATTTTACAGCGGTCCAGACCTTGGTGGCCTCACAGCTGGTTACGGCCATGGTTTGACACCGTGGTTCATTTTCGTAACATTTTTTGCAGTTCATGCTGGACCGTCATTCTCAGGTGGTCATGGACCTTAGTGCTGTTGTTTAGTTGGGCTAATCAACTGATATATTATTCCATATTTTTACAGATTTGGTAAACAAATTATTATATTTAAGACATAACTAGAATGGTATATAATAAATACATATAGAATTAACAGCTATAAAATTTATAATTTATATAAATATTTTGAAATATTTTAATATATTCCATTAACGAATATTGGAATTGTTACTATTTATGAAATGTTAATTCATATATTTACATAATATAACCTGTCTTGTGTAATTTGTGATATTGTAGAAGTCTTACGTAAAAAATTAGGGTCCAGTAAACTACTTCTTATTCACATAATTGAATGTAAATGCCCTGGAGTGAATGGGTGTCCATTATTTTGCCACAATGAAATTGGCAACCCTAGCCGAACACACAGCCACAAAGGTCTTTCATTTACCTCCATCTCTCATTGGATGTTGTGAAACTACAGACATAATCATCCTGATTTGAAATTCTAAATATTACACATTTGATCTAATATTAAAGATTTGGGGCCCTATTTTAACGATCTAAGCGCATTGTCTAAAGCGCACAGCGCAACGTCTAAATGGGCGTGTCCGAATCCACTTTTGCTAATTTAACGACGGGAAAAATGGTTTTGCGCCGAGCACATGGTCGAAAAGGGTAGGTCCTATTGTAGTGGGAGTATTTTGGCCGTAACGTGCAGTAAACCAATGAGAGTCACAGCTCTCATCCCCTTTAAAAGCCAGTTGCGCTGGCGCTATGTCTAATCCCTATTTAGATGACGGACTTTGTAAACTGAAAAACTAAGCGGAGGAAGAAGATCCCCAGTTTAATATTAATGTTAAATAATTGTGTTGTTTTTCACTTGTATTGAAATTGTTATTTTTTTATTAAAACCTTTAAAACCCGTTTTCTTTTAGTCATGGAAGTAAAAAGCAGGCTTGTAATTGCTTTAAATGTATGGCTATCCAATATCAAAAAATAATTTACAAGTATGTAAGATAAGCTTTGTACTCTAAAAATACTTTATTTGTAACAAACAGGAGATAAAGAATTTACAAACGGCTCTCCTCACGTTTCAGCACTTTTGACTTTAAAGTTTTTTTAAGCATTACTTAAAAATGTTTCTCATCCCACCATATCCACAGGTACAGAGTAATCATATACAATAAATCCGTGAGGTGGCATTAAAAAAAATATTTAAAAACATGCAAGATGCATTTGTTTAAAGCAAAGCATTTATTTATTTACCAGGCTGCAGGTGAAGCAGCTCTTTGCGCCTTCTAACGTCTCATAATTAGTCCTCATTTATGTACAAGAGACTCAATAATAATCTTTTACATTCAATCCTTTAATCTTTCATATTTAAAAGCATTTTTGTGCTGCTGCGCATTCATGTACCTTGTGATAAGCAAACCCGCGTTGTCCTCCCGTGTATAGGCGCATTTTACTAATGCGCTCTTTAAATAACATAAAACACATTGCGCCATTGACTTTAGACTTTAGACCAGGTTTTTGTTGGTCAATGGCGTAGTCTATTTTAGTTGCCTCAAAATAGCAACGCGCCAACAATGCGCCTGAACACACCTCGTTTTCAGACCAGAACGCCCATGGGCGCAAAAGGGGGCGCAAATGCATTTGCTATTTAAACAACGCGGCGCTAAACGTGAAAATTAGGGTGGAAACTAGCGAAAGACACTTGCGTCGCGCATTGCGCTGCATTGCGCTGGGTGTAAGATAGAGCCCTTGATCTGTAAACATAAGACATAACATGATAATCTGAGATGAACATTGGAACCAATCAAGGTCCTGGATCCAATTTTGTCTCAGATTCTCGGATGTAAAATTGGGCCAAAAATCCTATAGTGTGAGCCTGGCTTGAAGTACAATCTTTCCAAAACATCAAAAAGATTGATGACTCTTCCTGCACTACACAGATTTTTGTCCAATCTAATTCTTTCTAGAATGACAAATGTTCCTCCCCAAACCACTTACAACCAGCTAGTAAATATCAAATTATGGTTCATTACAGTGATACGGTAAACCTATTAGCTACTAAAAGAAATTATTAATTTAAAATAATGTCAGTACACCGAAGCACCAAATTTTGTTTTTATTTTTGGACCTTCTATGTGCCGACCTTGTTTAATATTCTTCTGATGTGAACTTTTTAATTGAGCACCCATTTAAGTGCGATGTGTGTGCTGTTGTTTTTTTAGTAACAAAAAAATTAACCTTTCAATTTATCTTATCCTCCAAACCTCCAAAAACAGAATGAGTTTTTGTCAATCAATCTCATCGGGTCATAAAAAATATTACATATTTTAACTTCCCAAGAGTATCCTCGATTATAATTAAAAATATATTTTCTTCCCCAGGAAAAGAACACCAAATAAATATTATTCTTTTCACATTCAGCCATTTACGGTAGGACAGGAGTGCAAACATCAACATCATTCACTCCTACTCAGCTTGATATTCAGTTTAGGTCTTGCTTATCATGCTTTAAGAGATCTGCAGGTACTAAATGGTTCAATTGAAATTCTGATGTTCCACCAAAGACCTTGTTTGAAAGACTTCTATAGTCTCCACTGTAGGTTTACTTGAACTTGCCCCACTGTTGACAAACGTCTACAATCACTGATAGTTTAAATGGAAAATGTTGCAGTCGCCTAGACGCCTACTGATCATATCTGCCTCCGGAAGGATCAAGACCCTATTAGTCAATTTTGAAAAGTCGGGTACCGGCTCCTAAAATGAGATCTGCAGTCTTTGAGCTGATAACACTTTAAGAAGACATCAAATTGCAACATATTAAATATGCACCTTTTGATTTGACATCTTTTAAAATTAATGTGTTTAGTTTAACAATGCTATAATAATGTAATAGTGTTAGTACAGATACATTGTATGAATATCTCACACTTTGACTTTTATTACTGGTCTTGTGTGTACCACCTCTGAATATCGAGTGTATAATCTGATAGAATGAAATGCTGTATTTTCAAGTACTTTGAAAAGCTAAGAGGGCGAGTAGATCTCAGCAGCAGAACGCGCTACAATAAACAGACACAAAGGTCAACAATCTAGCCTGGCATGCTCTTATAACTCGCTACGCTTATAATAAAAGCAAATGTTATTTAATCTCAAACTCAAAGCCTAACTAGGAATTGACTTTCTAGGAATCCAGTTGACTGTGACAGACTTCTGAAATGTGACACCGTGTACAGGGATTTTAGTATTCAATTCTATTTGATTTATTATGCACTTTTCATGTTAGAGGATTTAATTGCTTACCTTATCAGTATCAAGTATGGATCTAATGCTATTTACAAACTTAATACATCAAGAGTTATCATACGTCAAAAAGTTATCATTGCTTAAAAATAAAAAATACAATACAGAAAATGTAATGCGCTGGCAGATTAGCGAGCATTATCAAATTGTAGTCAGCCAATCACAGCAATGTAGAGGCAATGCCTTTTATAATTCAACTCTTGTTCTTGTACTTTCCCAGTTATCATAGATATATATACATAGATTGCAGTCGCCATTTTTAAATGGTCCACATAACCATTAAAGGAATAGTCTACTCATTTTCAATATTAAAATATGTTATTACCTTAACTAAGAAGAGTTGATACATCCCTCTATCATCTTAGTGCGTGCACGTAAGCGCTGGAGCGCGCTGCTACACTTCGATAGCATTTAGCTTAGCCCCATTCATTCAATGGTACCACCATAAAGTTAGAAGTGACCAAACACATCAACGTTTTTCCTATTTAAGACGAGTAGTTATACGAGCAAGTTTGGTGGTACAAAATAAAAAATAGCGCTTTTCTAAGCGGATTTAAAAGAGGAACTTTATTGTTTGGCGGAACAGCACTCTGGGGAGTACTTCAACTCGCCTGAAAAATCTGCTCCCCTTCTCCCTCTCATAATGGGAAAGGGAGAGTGTTACTGCGCCGAGTCGAAGTACTCCCATTAGTGCTATTACGCCTTACAATATAGTTCCTCTTTTAAATCCGCTTAGAAAAGCGCTACGTTTTATTTTGTACCACCAAACTTGCTCGTATAACTACTCGTCTGAAATAGGAAAAACGTTGATGTGTTTGGTCACTTCTAACTTTATCTCTGAGTGGTACCATTAAATGAATGGGGCTAAGCTAAATGCTATCGAAGTGTTGCAGCGCGCCCCAGCGCTTACGTGCACGCACTAAGATGATAGAGCTATGTATCAACTCTTCTTAGTTAAGGTAATAACATAGTTTAATATTGAAAATGAGTAGACTATTCCTTTAAGTGCTTATTATAGTTAGTTTGGCGAGGTATGCACAGCCTACAGTGTAGCTACATTTTTTTTTTGTGTTAGCTGACTCCTTTGCCTTGTATTGTGTACTACACACACAATAGCACACAACAACTAATATTCATTACTTAGTAAAACTATCATCACATATGCACAGTCAACTTGCTCTCAAGTCTTCATGGACCGTTCCAATACAAAGCATGACTTGTGTCCATAGAAACAGCCGCTAATGAGGCATCTATGTATGTATGTCTATGCAAGTTACCCCTAAATGACTTCAATGAGAACTCAAGGGAAGCAAAACAGATAATGGGTCTCATTCATTAATAATTGCGTACGTTTTTCGTATTTATACGCACACTTGAACTTCTCAAGAAAACGTTCTGCCTAATTCACAACACTTGCGTACACACATGAGTTTGTTGTTATATTTGTTCTTACGTTAGTGAATTTGGAGTGTTCTACATGAGCGGTTGCACGAGGTTGATAATTTGCATAAAACACGCCCAAACCAGCTCCATATAAGGGTTTTACTAAGCGCAGCGCTGGTCCATAGAAATGTTTAGTGTAGTTTGTCATAGAAGCAAAAGAGCTCGAAAAGAAATCCCTGATCATATTTATTATCGGTAAAGTTCCGTTTTGCTTTGCATTTTTTATTTGGGAGGTTTTGCTGTCCTTGAGGAAGCCAGTGCTGTCCACCGACCGGAGTAAAATTAAAAAAGTACTGGATGCGTAAAACAAAAATAACATTTAAATATAGCTGCAAGCAGCGATACGGGGTCAAGCACCTTCGGCGCAATGAGCACCCAAAGCACAGCAAAAACGGCACGACGCAGCATATGCGCAAAGCGCAGAAAGCGCGCAATACAGAGCCCGAACCCGAAGTAAAGCAAATGCAGAGCAGAACCACTGCAGTGCGGAGCAACAACAGTAAAGATGGCAAAAATATAATATCAGACAAAGTATTCAGAAGTTATAAGCAGTTCCATAAGAACTGTTATAGTTTATAACCCCTAGGTGGCGCTGTACTCTGACTTCCCAGGTACCTTCAGGACATCATGTCGAAGCTCCTTATTAATTTTTGCGCGGATATGTCCAATATTTCCAAAAATATAACAAATTATGTGAAATTTCAAAATGGCGGACAGGCGGTTCGGTCAAACCCGGCATAATACACATCGACAGATGCGGCATGAGGTAAGCAATCCATAGACATCAAGATCATAATTTTCTGACAAACAGTTCAGAAGTTATGGGCAAAAATAGCCTATTTTATTATCTCATGACCCATAGGTGGCGCTGTCACCAAATTTGGCATGGACCCCAAGTTCATGGTCCACATGAAGTCTACCAAATTTCATTTCAATTGATCAAAGAATGACTGAGCTACAGCTTCAGAACCATTTTTGCGTCAACCTCGTTAAGTTTGCGCATTTATTACTTTTGAACAAAGATAAATATCAAAATTCTGTTCAGTCATTTCTATGCGGCTTACTCCAAAGATCATCTGTGCCAAATCTCATAAGAATTGAACAACATTTGAAGGAGGAGTAGCGAAAAAATGGAATACTGTACATTTCAAAATGGCCGCTACTGTAATGGGTGGAGTTTTACTGTAAGGTATTAAAATCAACAAGCATGAGGAGAGCAATCACGTGTACTAAGTAGAATTTTCATAGATCAAGCGGATCAGAAGTTATAACCCTTTGAACATTGAATTTTTGAACTGCTGGTGGCGCTATAGAGTTAGTACTAGAGACCCCATTTTTGGTCACATGACTTTTTAAGACCACCACTACAACTGTGCCAAATTTCATCATTTTCCTATGTACGGTTCATAGGGCTGCCATAGACGCCTATGGCTAAGAAGAAGAAGAAGAAGCAGAATAATAATAACTAGATAGAAAAGTTCGTCGGAACAAACTTTATGTTGGCTTGAGAAAGCCTAGTCTGAGAGTAGAGTTTGACAACTTAGCATGAAGCTATCATGATTTAAGATAAAGCTATCATGATTTAACATGAAGCGAACATGATTTAGCATGAAGCTAGCATGATTTAGCATGAAGCTAGCATGAAGCTAGCATAATTTAACATGAGGCTAGCATGATGATAGCATGATTAGCATAAAGCTAGCATGATGCTAGCATGATTAGCATGAAGCTAGTATGATGCTAGCATGATTAGCATGATGCTAGCATGATTAGCATGAAGCTAGCATGATGCTAGCATGATTAGCATGATGCTAACATGATTAGCATGAAGCTAGCATGATTAGCATGAAGCTAGCATGATTAGCATGAAGCTAGCATGATGTTAACATGATTAGCATGAAGCTAGTATGATTAGCATGAAGCTAGCATGATGCTAGCATGATTAGCATGAAGCTAGCATGAAGTTAGCATGATTAGCATGAAGCTAGCATGATGCTAGCATGATTAGCATGAAGCTAGCATGAAGTTAGCATGATTAGCATGAAGCTAGCATGAAGCTAGCATGATGCTAGCATGATTAGCCTGAAGCTAGCATGATGTTAGCATGATTAGCATGATGCTAGCATGATTAGCATGAAGCTAGCATGAAGATAGCATGATTAGCATGAAGCTAGCATGATGTTAGCATGAAGCTAGCATGATGTTAGCATGATTAGCATGAAGCTAGTATGATTAGCATGAAGCTAGCATGATGTTAGCATAATTAGCATGAAGCTAGCATGAAGCTAGCATGATGTTAGCATGATTAGCATGAAGCTAGCATGATGTTAGCATGATTAGCATGAAGTTAGCATGATGCTAGCATGATTAGCATGAAGCTAGCATGATGTTAGCATGATTAGCATGAAGCTAGTATGATTAGCATGAAGCTAGCATGATGTTAGCATAATTAGCATGAAGCTAGCATGATTAGCAGGAAGCTAGCATGAAGCTAACATTTATTGCGTTGCTAGGGTACTAAGTTTGGTTGCTAGGGAGAAAATTGCCATCCCATAATGATCACCCTTCAAGCCACAAGTAAAACGGTCCAACCCCCGTGTCTCTACAATGTTCTGATGCGGAGATATAAGGCTTTGTTTATTCCGTTGCTAGGGTACTAAGTTTGGTTGCTAGGGAGAAAATTGGCATCCCATAATGATCACACTTCAAGCCACAAGTAAAACGGTCCAACCCCCGTGTCTCTACAATGTTCTGATGCGGAGATATAAGGCTTTGTTTATTCCGTTGCTAGGGTACTAAGTTTGGTTGCTAGGGAGAAAATTGGTATCCCATAATGATTACACTTCAAGCCACAAGTAAAACGGTCCAACCCCTGTGTCTCTACGATGTTCAGATCCAGAGATATAAGGCTTTGTTTATTATGTTGCTAGGGTCTTCATATTTTGTTGCTAGGGGCGTGGCTTAATACCTCAATAAGAATCCCAAGAGACTGATTGGATGCCTGAGTAAAATGAGCCCACCCCTATGTCTCTATGACACTCTGGTGCAAAGATATCCATCTGGGCTTTTTATAATGGTAGTCTATGGGAGATGTTGCTAGGGTACCCAAAATTGTTGCTAGGGGCGTGGCTTAATAGCTCTGGGGTGATCCTAAGAGACTGATTGGATGCTTGAGTAAAATTAGCCCACCCCCATGTCTCTAAGACACTCTAAAGTGAAGATATTCCATCTGGGACGCTTTTATTCCCTTTTATGGGCATGTTTCCTGCCCCATTATAAGTCAATGGGAAATTTTGGGGGCCCCTTACACCCCAGGGGTACAGCTTACACCCCATTGTGAGGTGTGTTCTTACAGAGCCTGTCAGCCTCCTTAAATGTGGTAAGCCACAAGTTTCTACAAGTTTCTCACTCGCAGCTATGACCCGTCAAAGTTTGTCTCAATGTTAAGTCAATGGAAATTTTGGGGTGTTTCAGCGCCCCGTTTAGGAATTCGGAAGGTCCCATCAGTTAGAAAAGATATAGCAACTCGAGTCAGATCAGACCGAAGGTATGTCCAAAGTTTGATGGCTGTAGCTTGAAAGCTCTAGGACGAGTTAGAGTTAGAAATTTTAGTCTCAGAAGAAAAAGAATAATAATAATAACTAGATAGGTACATTTCCTGAAGAAAATGTGAAGTGGTGCTTGCCGTGGCAAATTTCGGGGGACAATATATGATTATACTCCAAGCCAAAAGTAAAACAATTCAACCCACATGTCTCTACGATATTCTGATGCGAATATATAAGGCTTTGTTTATTCGGTTGCTAGGGTACTGTATTTGGTTGCTAGGGAGAAAATTGGCATCCACTAGTGATTACACTCCGAGTCACGAGTCAAACGGTCAAACCCCCGTGTCTCTACGATGTTCTGATGCGGAGATATAAGGCTTTGTTTACTCTGTTGCTAGGGTACTGTATTTGGTTGCTAGGGAAAAAATTGGCATCCACTAGTAATTACACTCCAAGATACGAGTCAAACGGTCCAACCCCCGTGTCTCTGCGATGTTCTGATGTGGAGATAAAAGGCTTTGTTTACTCTGTTGCTAGGGTACTGTATTTGGTTGCTAGGGAAAAAAATGGCATCCACTAGTGATTACCCTCCGAGTTACGAGTCAAACGGTCCAACCCCCGTGTCTCTACGATGTTCTGATGCGGAGATATAAGGCTTTGTTTACTCTGTTGCTAGGGTACTGTATTTGGTTGCTAGGGAAAAAAATGGCATCCACTAGTGATTACCCTTCGAGTCATGAGTCAAACGGTCCAACCCCCGTGTCTCTACGATGTTCTGATGCGGAGATATAAGGCTTTGTTTACTCTGTTGCTAGGGTACTGTATTTGGTTGCTAGGGAAAAAAATGCCATCCACTAGTGATTACCCTCCGCGTCACGAGTCAAACGGTCCAACCCCCGTGTCTCTACGATGTTCTGATGCGGAGATATAAGGCTTTGTTTACTCTGTTGCTAGGGTACTGTATTTGGTTGCTAGGGGCGTGGCTTGGGAGTGGCCAATTATGTGCCCAGTGATTACACTCCGAGTCACAAGTAAAACGGTCCAACCCCCGTGTCTCTACGATGTTCTGATGCGGAGATATAAGGCTTTGTTTACTCTGTTGCTAGGGTACTGTATTTGGTTGCTAGGGGCGTGGCTTGGGAGTGGCCAATGATGTGCCCAGTGATTAAACTCCGAGTCACAAGTAAAACGGTCCAAACCCCGTGTCTCTACGATGTTCTGATGCGGAGATATAAGGCTTTGTTTATTCGGTTGCTAGGGTGCTCAAATTTGGTTGCTAGGGGCGTGGCTTGGGAGTGGCCAATGATGTGCCCAATTGTTACACCCCTAGTCACAAGTAAAACGGTCCAACCCCCGTGTCTCTACGATGTTCTGATGCCGAGATATAACTGTTTGTATTTTATGTTGCTAGGGTGCTCAAAAGTGGTTGCTAGGGGCGTGGCTTAGTAAGTCTGTAAGGATCCTGAGAGACTGATTGGATGCCTGAGTAAAATGAGCCCACCCCCATGTCTCTATGACACTGTGGTGCAAAGATATCCATCCGGGCATTTTATAATGGCAGTCTATGGTATAGGTTGCTAGGGTGCCCAAAATGGTTGCTATGGTAACCTTACACCCCATTGTGGGGGACGTCCTGACAGAGTCTAGCACCCTCTTCAAATTTAGTAACCCACATGTTTCTATGAAATCCTCGCTCGTACCTATGACCCGTCAAAGTTTTTGCAATGTTAAGTCTATGGGATTTTGCCCCATTGACTTTTCATTGGGGCACTTTTGGGCACCTCTTACACCCCAGGGGTACAACTTACACCCCATTGTGATCCATGTTCTTACAGAGCCTACCACCCTCTTCAAATGTTGTAACCCACATGTTTCTACAAAATCCTCGAGCGGAGCTATGACTCGTCAAAGTTGGGCGCAATGTTAAGTCAATGGGATTTTTTGGGTGGTTTTTCGCCCCCCTTTCGGAAATCCTGCACCCGATCGCTTATAAAAGTCATAGCACACCTCTCCTCAATAAGCCGGTCGATTTGAGCCCTAATTTATGGGTCTACGACAAACCGTGTGGGACGAGTTACGCGCCGAAAAAGTGTGCAGACATAAGAATAATAAGATATAATAATAATAATAATAATAAGTATGAGCAATAATAATAGTGATGCCTTGCATAAATGCAAGCACCACTAATAAGTTTAAGTGCAACAACAGTATGTTGGCTTTCTCAAGCCAACATAATAATAATAATACTAACAATTACAATAGGTGTCTCAGCACCTTCGGTGCTTGACCCCTAATTAATATGACAGAGACGTGCATCTGTATCTATAATAAAACAGACAGAAGATCAAGTGATTGACGTTTGGACTTCGTATTACATTTACATGCATTTAGACTACATTAGGCATTAAGCAGACGCTTTCAAATAGAGATTGAAAAAGTGAGGAAGGAAAGTGTGAAGATTTGTCATTACGTGCATCTTCTTTATGTTTAGAAAAAAAAGTAGGCTTTGATAATATATAATATAATGTATATAATAATAATAATATAGATTATGTTTACTAATATATAATACAGAAAATATTATAATATAAAATATATAATCATGTAAATTTTATATATCAACATTATAATTATAGCCTAGTATTTGATTATAGTGTACATGATTATTGGTTTTAGGTGCTTAGGAGTTTTTGCGTACATTTGGAAGACATTTTGATACAAAAGTTTTTGTTGAATTACGAATTGTTCGTGAAAACAACGGTATGCACATCTCACGCACAAATTTGTGCGTACGCATGCTTAGTGAATGAGACACATTGTTTCTCTCTAAAGCCAGTAGTATAGTTTATTTTTAATGTCCGTACGTAAGTGCACGGTCGAACACACAGCCTTGCAAGTTAGTTTATTTGACTCGACATTCAAAGCATGCGCACTTCGACAAAATCCAATGTATATCCTGTGCTACATACAACATTCTCATGTAGGCGCATGCGCGACCTACGCGTACAGTGTGCGCATGGGTCAAAAATCTGGCGATGGGCGTACACTACGCACACACTATCCCGATGACAAAAATTGCGTAACACACACTACACGCGGACCCTCGCTTACTGTATGTGTTTAAATTGATCATATTTTGTCCTTAACTCTGCTGGTGTTACTTTAAAAACTGCCTGATTCTGAACAGTAATTGATCTCATATATAGTAATACTTATTTTGTTTTCTGAAGGTTCCGTTTTTCCTCACAAAAACCACATTCGGATTCATCCACGTCGAGCGTCAACATCTAAGCTTTAGGCCTTGGTTATTTTTAACCTGTTTATTTCTACTCAGACCGTTCGATTGGTAGGGTAATGACGAAGAGAAAAATACGAGACAACACTAAAGCCCTACCCCAAGGCCCTTTCCCAAAACAACCTGATGCTTTGTTTTCCGTTTAATTCATTAACTGCTGTACGATTGCCATGTTTGTCCATTCCACTCTAATTTCCCCTCCTCTGCTCGGTGGGAGACACTGAGATGGAGCTGCCATGGCTGACGGGGGAGGCATTATCTGTCTCTCAGCCCCGGAGTGAATAAATAAGCCTCTAATGACGCCACCTTGAATTACTAAATGCTTACAGCTATTAAAATGCAGGCTTTCCTCTGAATAAAGTGGAATACATGGCTTGCATTTCTATAAATTTTGACAGGATCTCCAGGGCTGACTGCTGCCACCCAATTCCAAGACCCCGTTGCTTTACACCTACTGCCAGCCTACATTCCAATTACGGAGCTGAGGGAAGCGTAGGATCCTGTCATAATGCAGAGTAGCACTGGCAAAGAGCTGAGGAGAAACTGGCAATAAAAATCAGATGCAGCCTTAGATATTTGTCAAATATTGTTTCTTACCTTATTTTTTATTGATTTTGAATACAAGAATGTAAAAAAATGAGGGGTGATGAAGGCTCCAATGAGGTACAGCATTGTTGATATTTATGCCATGAACATAGTGAATTTTTAAATGTTGATTACATCTGTGACCTATACATGGTAAATTAGGCAGTACAACAAAAGACACACACTATTGCACAGCTGAGCCCTTCATTAACCTTTAATATCTATTGAACGCCATGCCAAAAATACACAGAGAGTTTCCAAGTGAATTTTTCAGCCTGTGACAGCACACTGGTCAACATTCATGCCACAAGCACCGCAAACTATTTTAAACACAAGGCTGAAACATTGCATGATTCAATCTTATTGTCGATGGGCTTTTACATGAAAGCTTTTAAACAGAAGCCACAGACATCGTTCGGCTCGTGTAAAGGCATTTAATCGTGAGCTCGGGTGCACAATAATGGACCACAACTGAATGCGCCTGAAAACAGTTTATGTGCATGGTTCACAATTGGTCTGAATGCAATCGAGCGCAATTTGTGAAGGCGAACTACCGTTGATGACGTATAATTGCCTATTATGCTATAATGTATTTCTCATTGGCGTTATTCTCCATAGAAATTACATTTGGCAAGCAGCTCGCGTTCTTCGCATCTCTTGCAAATCAGACATGATAGCCTGTGTGTTATGTTACGGTAATAAAACTAAAGAGACAGTCATATACAGTAAGTGAAAAGATGAATTTTTGGCGCATTGTAATCTAGAGCTGTTACTTTGCTGTGGTGGTAAACAGTTAGTCATGCCAGCACTCACAGTGATGACGTAAACGTATAGCAGAGCGAGTGCTGAAAAGAGGCCTGTGGAGACCAGCGGATAGAATCAAACCTGTGATCGGAGAAAGCTATTTGAATCGAGTGTGAAAACAGCCTTCTGTCTCATGGTCCTGTTGTGAACCTCGCATAATTATACAAAAAAATTATGCCATTTTGTGACGTAAAAAGGACAGCAAATATAAGACACATATGTTGCTTTACATTTATTTTAACTAGCCTATGCTGGCTAAGATGCTGTGATGAAAATGGATCGCAGGGGGTTAATGAGAAATGCGTATATAATGGCCTACTGTACGTAAGACACGTATGCTGTACATGGCTCCTTCAAAACCTAGTGAACTGGGTGATTTTGACGAAAATTTATATCTTGGGATTTTTTATTTATTTATTTATTTTTTATTAATGGCAAGATACGATTAATATCTATACAATAAAAATATTGTATTTTTTACAAAGTGGAATAAATGTTTAAATGCAAGTCAAAGCCTCATCATAGATATTACAAACACCTTTATTAAAACAGCGCATGATGAAATTTAAATTCGACTTCCTATGTAAATTATTGTAAAATATATTTTTTATTCTTTTGTATGACTGCATAAAAAAGATTTTTTAGGAGATTCATTTAAAGTCCACCGAAAAATTTGTTATCAACCACCCAGACAAATTTGATTTGTTTGAAGATAGAAAAAAATGGCAAGTAAATAAAATAATCTATTAAAAAAATTCAGCTATTTAACTGCAAGGTTTTACATTTCCTTTATTTAATTATATAGTTCTTTCACAGTTGGTTGTTTTATGTTTTTATGTGAAATGTATGCCTGTTATTTTTGTATTTTAATGCTTTGCTGTACAGCACTTTGGGCTGTCCTTGTGACAGTAGAAATGTGCTCTATAAATAATAAACCTCAACCTAAACCTCAAGTGGTGAGGGCGTGTCCACTGTCAGCACTGAAACCACGCCCACTCATGGGAAATCTGTAATTTCTCTCAAACTTCCAGTACTGCTACAATACCTGAATGGATGCCTGTGATTGTGTTAGGGGCGGGGCCATGCACAATGGCTCAAGTGCATCATCGAGCCACCATTTAAAAAAACTTAAAGAGTAACTAAACCCCAAACCAACTTTTTTTAGTTAATGATCTGTAAGAATGATGCTTTATTAGTGCTGTTCATTGATTTTAGTAAGTTTTTTGACATTTGGATATAAAGTGTTTCAATACTACAATATATGGTGTAAAAACGTCTGAGTGCTGCCCTCTTGAGGTTGAACGGTGGCTACTGCAGTTGAATTTTCCTATTGGATGTTGGGTCCAAGAAATGACTCGTGACGTAAGCAGGTTCAAGCTCACCACGCCCTTGTTACGATCTCACCACACACTTGATACGAGCTTAGTTCGTCCCCTCTATCTCCGTTGGGATCTGCCCACTTTTCTTGCATTTTTCAAATATTGCAGTGGGTGGAGTCAGCCTCTGACCAGGGGTTTAGTTACGCTTTAAGGTGTTTCTTAATGTCAAAGAAGGATTCTCGGAAGCCAGAATTTCGAAGATGCTACGTCATCGACATCCGTCGAAGGACTTTTGTAATGTCAAGGATCCTCGGAATTTCGACCAATGTCTGAGTCCTTTATTCGGAAAATATCCCATATACAGGAAAGAATGCATATGTGTAGCCTTCGCGCTCTTCACGCTCTGAAATCACCCACAGTCCTATGCGTGCAGTGCCAAAAGCACACCTTTTAACTGACGTAATGATGACGCAATGACGTGCACTTGCTACAGTAGCCTGTTCCATTTACGTGTTCTCCGAATGCTAAAGTGGAGCCTCGCCTAGCCTCTGAAAGAAGTTACTTGGAGAGACCAGTCCTGCCAAGGAAGTATCCTTGAAATTGAGAAACACCTTCAATCTAACTCGATCTTTAATGATCTAACTCTGCAATTCAGTACTACATAGTTAACAGTCTTTGCAGCGTGTTTCTGCAATACATTTCAAACATGTATAATGTGTTTAGAAACAGTTTTCAAAATTCTTATTATTGGGAATTTATACAGAAGCCCTAAATCAAATTGGACTTCCCAAATCCTTGTGGATCATACAAATGTCTGCAGTGCTCTTTATGCTTCATCCATGTGTACCATTAGTGCTCAATATTTTGCACCACTGACTACATTGTTATACAAATATGCACATATATCTTAAATAGGCCCATGTGGCTGGAAGTGGAAATATGCTAGACTGGCAGATTCCACATTCATTCTTAGAGATTCCCAATTCCCTATACAAGCTAAAGGGTGTAAAAACCAACCAATGTGGATCCCTAATTAGGTGTCATGCACAACAACAAAACACAAAACCTGACAGGTTGGCTAACCAAATGGGATTTCTTCAGTTGGTAATGCCAGTGAGATTGTGCATTACCCATCATTACATAAGATCTCAGGAGCTAATTGAAATGCAGCACTTTAAATCTTTACACAATGAATTGATCTTTGCATTAAACAAAAAACATCTCTGTTTACTTACTCATGTTTCTGGTCTTATTACGGATAGGGTGGTTTTCCGAACAGGGTTTAGATTAATCCAGGACTAGGCCTTAGTTATATGAGGACATTTACATTACCAATGTGCATATTGACTCAAACGTGTGAGTGCAAGCTGATTTCAGTTAAGACAGCTCAAACATTCTTATTCTTATGACTTAAAGGAATATTCCACTTTCATAAAAATAAAATCTTGATAATTTACTCAACCCCATGTCATGCAAGTTGTTTATGTCTTTATTTGTTTAGTCGAGAATAAATTAAGTTTTTTAAGTAAAACATTCAAAACTTTATTGGACCCCAACAGTTTACAGTTTAAATGCAGTTTAAATGTCAGTTTCAACGCAGCTTCAAAGGGCTCTAAAAAATCCCAAAGAGGCATAAGGATCTTATCTAGCGAAACAACAGTCATTTTCGACAAGAGCACTTTTAAACCACAACTTTTTATCCTGCACAAGCCGTTTGGCGCGCCAGCATGACCTCACGTAATGCGTAAGCATGTTGAAAGGTCACGCGTCACAAATGTAAAACACATTTGCAGACCATTTTAAACAATAAACTGATAAACTTATACATTAATTAGTATCAACGGTCCTCTTTTTCCACACTTGTAAAAACTGGGGCGGTCGTTTTTACATACGTCATTGCGTGATCTTTCGAAGCGATTACGTAATATGTGAAGACGCGCATATTATGGCTTAAAGTATTTCTTTAAGCCATGTCCGTGAATCCGTCCCATGAGGTATTGGTGCATGTTCTTCCAAATAAATGTTTTTGCAATTTTAATAACGTTTAATAACGTTTACTTTTTACAGTCCACTAAATTCGTAATGGACAAATTCCGGATGCCGAGTGCTTACAGTATACATAGAAATATCTGGGACAGATGGATAGACATTCATTAAGGATCAACTTTCACTTTCAGAGTTTCTGTAAGGTACAGACTGATTGATCCAGAATCTAAAATGAGGCTTAATATTTCATGACATTTTAGATGAGGTTTAAAACGTCTTAACCTTGCTAGTTTAATGATGAAAAATAAACATCAGCAACCTGGATTGGGAAACTTCAAATAGAAGTTCAACACTAAAAAGAGATGCTTCAAATGTAGGGATGTTAAACTTTTTATTCAACTTTAGGCAGATATCTTCTGTTCACTTAAATATATAATAGCAAGCATTTAATTTGAATGCTGCTATGATGAAATTATTAAATAACCATAAACTCTGATTGTGCAATTTCATTGGTGACATTTTACATTTTGACATTTGGGTTATTGATATAAGAAATAATAACATTAGTTCAGATCCTCAAACCTGATTGAAATAAAGGCTTTTCAAAAAGTACACAGAGACCATGTAGGGAATAGCATGCAGAATCTGTCAATCCACAAACCCAGCACATCTTTAAAGGACAATGTGGAGATCTGAAACTGCTTTATTAAATAGTGACTCACCAAGGACTTTGACAAATGGTACAATCTGGCAAACAAGGCTAAGATTTAAGTGTTGGAGAAGCAGAGTGATTATTCTCTGAGAAATGCACGTAGGCTATTCCTATTCGATCCCTGCAAAACAAATAAGCACACTCATTCTATGATGATGCTTAATATTGACCGCTAGCCCATAGGAAGAAATACCCAGCAAAACGGTTTTGTCCAGATATACCGAGAGAGCTTGAAAAGGCTCCAAGAGCAGTCTGTTCAAATTTCATGAAGGGCAAATAAAAGAAATTAATCGCATTATGTTGGATCCGCTATTCCACGATTTTGCCATTGTAAGGGTCAATCTAACCATCTCAGTTTTTGATAGAATTCAGCAAGAGATTTAGTTTGCCACTGGCTGGTTCTTATTACAAGGCTGCTGCATGTCGTATCTTTCTTGTTCTCTCTCCATAGTTGTCATTATTACATGAACACTGCTTGTATATTTTCTTACAAGCGCTCATCAATTTTCCCAGATCATGTAGAGAAGTATGTAATGGATTTCATTCAGGACAAAAGATCCATCATGATCATTCGAGAGCCTTTGTCTATGAAAGTAAAATAGGCGGACATTCAATTTGTTGATTATAATTATATCAGATGTGACTCAGTAATGACCTATATAGGCTATGAGCTACAGTAAAGCTACACATATTAAGATAAGGGTAACACTTTACTATAATGGTCGGGTGACACGTCATGAGTTGGTGAGGTGGGAACCAGGAAGCTATAAAATAGCAAAGCCGGCTTCAGCTAAATTGTGCTGAAACAAGGTGTGAATGGGATGCATGGAGTATGGAACATTGGTCAGGCAACATTGGTTACATTCATAACCTGAGACATTCCCTTTCGAGGGAACTTGTGCTGTGTTGCCGAAGCTATGCTATGGGAACGATGCACCAAAACACCATTCTACCAAATGCCTGTCTGAAGGTAGTCAAAGCTCAGACATACTGGGTCCCACCTGTAGCGCCAACATCTAACTCATAGAACCAAACTAATGAGCGCAAAGGACCAGCCCGCAGCATAACAGACATCCTGAACTGAAGCCCCTAGCCACAAGGCCTTAGAGGTTGCCATACCATGAGTAGAATAAGCTCTAACGGCAATGGGTGAAGGCCATCCAGAGGTCTCGTAAACAAGGGAAATAGCTTTAACTATCCACTTACAAAGAGATTGTTGGTCGCCGCGGAACCTTTCTTGGCAGTCGTTCAGATACTTTTCACATAGAAGATTTCTGAACATAGGCGTCCAGTGCTTGCACAGGACACACCAAGTTAAGCTTCTCCTGGTCCAGCGTAGAAGAAGATGCATTGAATTTTTTGCAAAAACTCCAAAACTGCACCAATCAGGCAGCTAATTGGGTCATACAGGTGCTCGCTACACCAAGACTCTCCAATTCAAGGCACAAAGCTTCCTCGTAGAAGGGGTGAAAAATCGCACTGCCCACCAAAGAGAGATGGTCTGGGAACCGTATCCAGTTCAGTAGAACAGACCCTCTCCAGAACTCCCTGGAGCAGAGTTATCGGGGGAAACATATAGACATAGCCTCGGCCATGGCTGTAGCAATGCATAGTCCAGTGGTGCTTGATGAGTGAGGGAAAAAACACAGTGGACAGAACACTTCTGCCTGGTAAAGACCTCACAAGCTCCACCACCTCAGGGTGGGGTCCCACTTCCCGGGCCTCAGCCCCTGTCTCAACAGGACATCAGGAACGTATACTCTTCTAAGTGAGAGCACCTTTCCCTAGGCCTACAGGAGATGCAGCGCCAACTTGGACAGTGGGCACAAACAAAGCTTCCTGCAAAAGGTGTTTTCAAGTGTGAAAGACTGCCAGCATCTTTAGGCAAATGTACATAGATTATGCATCATGGTCTTCCATAACCCTTCCTCAGCCTGAGAAGGATGCATTCGTCGTTAGCTTGACCCAGTGACACTGAGCCCCTAGTCTCAGCCTAAGACGTCATGCCCAAGGAACACTGGCTAAACGTCTGATGCATTTGGCACACTTAACTAAAACCTTTTCAGGAATTTCAAAGTTATCTTCTGATTTGTTGAAATAAACCGGATTTTAGGGAGACACGAGTGTCGAAATTATTTTCAGTCCCCCAGAAAACAAAGCTCTGACTTTTAATCAAAAAAAGAGAAGCAGCTGTGTTTACGTGGGTAATAATGAGCGGTTATTATGATCAGCTAAACATTGGATTCTTAAAAATATGCAAAGTTCATAACATAAACTCTTTAAAAGACATCCATGATTTTTGCTGGAGGCAGTTAATGATATTTTGACCTGTCTGCCAATAGGATTTGGGAAGAGTATTATTTTCCAAGCCTGGCGACCGTTTGTCAGCAGCTGGAAGGATTCCCTGCAGATCCAATTGTACAAGTTGTGTGCCCCCTTGTATCGATTATGTAAGATCAAGTAAAGTACCTAACTGAGAAGGGGATATCAGCCATGTATGTGTGCAAACATGAAACAATGGCCGATTTAGTCTTATGGTCAATTCTCCAGAATTGCTTGTAGGTATTACAAATAGAGATCTGATATGAGAGATGTTTACCAGGAGTGTCTCATTGGTGTGGCTGTTGATTAAGTGCACACGGTTGTTCTATGGTCAGAGTAATGTTTTTTTATCTAGATGCTATTTGGTTAATTCAATGACTGACTCGTTGCACGCCGCCGGTCTGTTGTTGTGGGGAGGGATATTTTCATGCCCCAAAACGTGAAGAAGACGAAAGCTAAATGAAAACAAACTGTGATTGGCTGTTTGACATGCCGGTCAAACGGCCTCATGGGCAGGCATTTGCCAAAAAAGCTGCCATGAACTCCGAGACTACTCAGCCCCTAACACTGGCCTTTGGGAAAGTAACCATTGTTTCTTCCATAATACTAAGGCATGAAGCATTTGTGCATGACCCTAATCATGTGAAACGGGTTGCCCCTCAGGGAACCCCATGGTAAAAGGATGGATTTCTACACGAGCAGTAGACAACTGAACCTGCATTGTCGTTATAATCCATACTACGCTTCGGAAATAATAGACGCGTAAGAAGGTGGTCAAATTGTCAGTGGTCATACCATACGCAGCACACTGCAACAATTCGGTTTGAATGGCCATTATCCCAGAAGGAGTCCTCTTCTGAAGCTGGCTCACAAGAAAGCAAACATCAATGAACATGATGAATAGGACATGTGGCTTTGTATGGTTAAACGATATACATCTATTATCACTTAGGGTGTACTCCCTTTTGTTGCCACCTATTTTGACATTTATGGCTTTATGTTAAGTTTTTTTTTTTCAGAGGAGGGCAAATTTAAGTGCTATACAAGCAGCACAATGACTGCTCAAAAATATATCCAAATTTCATTTTTGTAGTATTGTCCCTTCAGAAGATATACCAAAATATTTGCTGAACTGTGAGGGGTGTACTTACTTTTGTACATGTATTTGTTTTATATATAGACTAACAGTAAAAATGTGAATATTCTTGACTAAATGAACAGTATGTTTACATAAGTTTATTTGTCTGTCGTTCATTCATTTCTTCTTCTGTGCACTTAGAGGTTTTTGCTGAAAAATTGTCATGGCGTTTGATGGATTCCACCAAATCAGTATTTCTGAGTAACCTGAGGTAAAAAGCAAAAGTATTTGATGAAGGTACAATATGTGCAGAGAGCATTGGGTTAATATCATCTCATTTTTTACTAAGGTTGTGTTTAACAGCTTTTGCATCTGAGATATCAAAAAAATATCAGATTACCAAAATAATTGTTAGTGACAGCTCTAGATTAGTTAAAAAATGTCCAAGTCTTGTGATATATTTCATCATTGAGCATTTCTTAAAAAGTGTAAAAATCTCATCTCCTCTTGTTTCTGTTAACCCAATCTCGTGTCTCGTCACACCTCTAATGCTTGGCATTTTTTATGTTACGTAACCCCAACTTTTCACAGTCGATTCAGCCAGAGAATTAAGCACCTTCCATGAGATATTTGTAACTGTTATATTTAGCCAATAATTTACCCATACTTTAATTTGCATAAATTTACACAATTTACACAGACTTTAATTTTTTAATCTTAAACACTAATCCCTTTAAACAGGGGCACGCAAGGAGTTGGATGTACTATTTGCATAATGAAACATTTAAAAGGTTTTTATACCAGTGTTTGATGATGCAGAGCACATGACTTCATGTTTGATGATTTTAGTCATTAGCAACACATTCATTTCATCTCATCAGTACTGCAGTGCAGACATATATACATTTGAAACCATTTTTTAAGCTTCAAACAGTCATGTAAAATCGCCCTCCAGTTTCTAAACATTTTTAAAGTGTGGTTGGGACCTTTAATGTCAAAATACACCATTATGAATATGAATGTAAATCAAGATGAATTTATAAATAATAGTATTATATAAAATCATACAAAGATCTCAAACAATCAATAGAGGAGAAATACTGTACATGCTAAACATAAAGCATAATCATAATAAATATTTCATTATTAAAATATTTTCCCCACAAAAGCAAGATTATAACACATTTCACATATCTGAGCAATGAAAGCACTTACCTTTTACAATTAACTGAATGAGCTTCGGACGTGGATTGCGTTCGCTCTGTATCGAGCAGGTGTATAAGCCCTCGTCCGTTACATCCACTTTCTGTATCTGTAAGCTGTATTCATGTTTATCGCCCACATTTGATACGATGGACACGCGAGGGTCTACCGACCACTTGTCATTCCCTGCGTAAATGATACTGGAACGGTTCAACCACGCTCCTTTTGAGATTCTATCCAACAGGTAGCATCTGAAACCAAAAAATGAGATGAAATAAGATGACAGCATTCAAACATCACAAACATCAATGACTGCGAATCTAATTCTACATTGTCAGTAAAATTTGTCAAAAAATTGTCCCATTAAAGGAATATTCCATTTTCTTAAAAGAAAAATCCAGATAATTTACTAACCACCATGTCATCCAAAATATTGATGTCTTTCTTTGTTCAGTCGAGAAGAAATTATGTTTTTTGAGGAAAACATTGCAGGATTTTTCTCATTTTAATGGACTTTAATAGACACCAACAATTAACACTTAAATCAACACGTAACAGTTTTTTTCAGCGGAGTTTCAAAGAACTATAAACGATCCCAAACGAGGCATAAGGGTCTTATCTAGCAAAACGATTGTCATTTTTGACAATAAAAATAACAAATATACACTTTTAAAGCCCAACTTCTCGTTTAGATCCGGTCGTGATGCGCCAACGTGACCCCATGCAATACGTCATGACGTCAAGAGGTCACAGAGGACAAACGCGAAACTCCGCCCCAGTGTTTACAAATGTGTTGAAAGAGGACCGTTCCTACGTTGTTGTATGTCAACTGATACTAATTAATGTCTTTGTGTCAGTTTATTGTTTACAATGGTCTGCAAATGTGCGTTTTATATATGTAACACGTGACCTCCCTACATCACTACGCATTTACGTTAGGTCGCGCTGGACCGGATCTAGACGAGAAGTTGTGCTTTAAAAGTGTATATTTGTTATTTTTATTGTCAAAAATGACAATCGTTTTGCTAGATAAGACCCTTATGCCTCGTTTGGGATAGTTTATAGTCGTTTGAAACTCTGTTGAAAAAACTGTTACGTGTTGATTTAAGTGTTAATTGTTGGTGGTGTCTATTAAAGTCCATTAAAATGAGAAAAATCCTGCAATGTTTTCCTCAAAAAACATAATTTCTTCTCGACTGAACAAAGAAAGACATCAACATTTTGGATGACATGGTGGTGAGTAAATTATCTGGATTTTTCTTTTAAGAAAATGGAATATTCCTTTAGGTATAGATATGTATACCAGATTTTACGGACTATAAGTCGCTTCGGAGTATAAGTCGCATCAGTCAAAAATGCGTTTTGTAGTGGAAAACACATGTATAAGTCGCACTGAACTGTACGTTGCGTTTTTTTTTTCACAGATACCAAGCCGAAGAACAGACATTTTATCTGGAAAGGCAAGTTATTCAATTAAACAATAGCACAGAACAGCAGGCTGAATAGATGTCCATACATTTTAAAGTAACATAAACAGTTATTTACACGATACACAATATCATACAGAACATACATGGGAGGCTGAATATGCTAAATGAACACGACAAGCCAAATCAAGTTCAAAAAGGTCCCGAAGTCATACCGCATCCATTAAATTACATAAATACAGGACCAGCATATAGCGGACTCTTGCAGCTGTAGACGGTAATGGTTTCTCTTGGTTCATATGAAATAATTTTACATATAAGTCACACCTGACTATAAGTTCCAGGACCTGCCAAACTATGAACAAAAGTGTGATTTATAGTCCGGCAAATACGGTACATTTGGTACCAATATGTATTTTGTACAGTACTGGTTTTTACTGTTTGGTACCAAATGCACCTGTGAGGTACTACTAATATGAACTCTTTATATGCAAAGTGTACTTTTTGAATGCTAGGGACCATTTAATGACCACTTTTTCTGACCGTGTAGTTTGTATAATAAGTAAGCACCTTTACACAAGGGCCTAAACAAATACCAAGTAGGTGATATGTAATATCAAATACAGCAGCGATAAAAATAAACAGAAGAAAGACGTCTTTGGAAAAAAAGGGACAGAAAAACAGTGGTTTAGATGTACATTTTATGTCAGATATATAGACAGCTGTACCGACGCTGTTTACACATCTCCAAAAATAAGTCAGACATCATACAATCCACATCACTCCATCCTGTCTGTACTGTACACCCAAGATACTGTCAAAAACAATACAATTTAAAGCATCTTCTCACTCCGCAACACTTTGATTTTGTTTCAAGGTCGTCTTTTTTTCTAGGTCTTCCTTCTGTCTCGACACAGGTCTTTAAATTGACTCGCGCGTGATCCCTAGCAATTCTGCTGTCAAAACTAAGACTTTGAAACTAAGAAGCCAAAGTAAACCAAACAAACAAAAAAGATGCCTTTAGAAGATGGGGTTACGATGAACATCAATTTGTTATGTGTCAGAAGTGTGGTGAGCTCTATGCTGAGGGTTATTTACACATGATGCACCTGAGGTTACAGGTGAGCCGAGGGTCAGCATATCTGTCAGTAACTTGGTCTCAGATCAGTTTCTCGCATTGATTGGATTTTCATGAAAAATGTTAGACATGTTCACTCAAGAAGCAAGAATGCAGTTGATTTTACAAAGCGAGATTACATTTTTTTCTCAGGCTTATGGCTCAATAAAGATATAATTCTGCTGTGATGTGATGTTGTATGGTAAGAAGTTTTAGCATTATACATAAAAGATCCCCAAGGGAGAATCATATGTGATTCAGAGATCTTATAAAATTGATTTTAACTTTCAGTAGAATACAACATCCTAAATTACAAACAATTCATAATCCCAAATGGCTTGTTGTATACAATATAATATTAATGAAATATTAATTTATGTTTTTATTCAAATTAGTATTGCCTGAAACATAAGTACCATTACTGTAACATTTCACCAGGCTACAATTAACACAATATAAACTATTAAAATCTGAACTTTTGACAAAATCATTGACCCATTACCATTATTATTTGATCATTATTATTATCATGGCTAGTATTGGCTACATATATGCATTTGGCAGATGCTTTTATCCATGCAACATTTATGATGTCAAATTAATCTTTGGTATCCCCAGAGTACAGATGTGAAGTTCTTGCTCAAAATACCAAGTAGATAATTTATCATAGCATGTTAAAATTGACACTTTGTAGTTATGAGCAAAAATGTATCCTTTTAAACACAAATGAGCTCTCTGCACTAAATGGCAGTGCCGTATTGGATAGTGCAGATTAAGGAGTGATATTATCCCCTTCTGACATCACAAGGGGAGCCAAACTTCAATTACCTATTTTTCACATGGCGTGCAGAAAATGGTTTACCAAAACTAAGTTACTGGGTTGATCTCTTTCACAATTTCTAGGTTGATAGAAGCACTGGGGACCCAATAATAGCACTTAAACACGGAAAAAGTCAGATTTTCATGATATGTCCCCTTTAAAGGGCCCATGGCATGACAATGTTAGCATTGCCACTTTATAGGTGTGAGCAAAAAATAGGTCATTGAAATTTGGCCCTCTTTATGATGTCATAAGGTGCTCTTATTATAATAATACCGCCCCCTTAATATGCACTATCCAATCACAGCACTCCCATTTAGTGCATAAAGAAAGAGAGAAAATAATTGACAGCACAATTGAGTTTGAATTGCATTAAACCACCATCATTGTGATCAGTGTTTGCACTTCATCCGCTCATTTGCATTTTAATTGACACACAAAACTACAATTTTTTGCTCAGACCTACAAAGTGGCAGTTCTAACGTTTTTATGCCAAGGGCCCATTAAGAAACCCAAGGTATACATGTTTAATATTATGACTGTGGTACCACTTATGGTTCTACATAGGTGCTATATAGGACTTAAAGTGGTTGAGACTGTATAGACCTGGTATTAAGATGCTTTTTGGTCGATCGGATCACAAGTGGACGATGCTAAATACAGGTGTAAATGGATTGTAAAATGTTGATTATGTATGATTACGAGCCAGTGAACCACTTTTAGTGCTAATTGACCCTTCGTGGAAGTTTGATTGACAGGCGACCTAAGCAAACATAACACCGACGCTATCATTTTATCCGGCATTCAAACCACAGAGTTAAGTTAAACCAGCTGCACACTATGTGACTTTAAATAGTCCTTTGTGATATTTGCTTGTTGTCACTCAGTACGAACATGATCTCAGCTAAAAGCCATGTCATACTGTTTGATCTCAGCTGTCACTGTACAACAATAAAGACTTAAGGGGCATGTACAACAAAGTGTTTAAACGCAAGGCGGAAGCCGACTGTAGGCACTTGCCACCTTTTTTCAGCTGAGCACTTTGGTTGGTATAATACTACAGCTTAAGCCTTAATTTATAAGTCATTGAAAGATGTGCCGGTGGGTTGTTGTGATATTTGTCCCGCCCATCCTCCACTGTGATTGGATGGCTGAGTCAGAAGTGACAATGAAGAGGTGAGCGTTTGATCCAAAGTTGCACATTTTTCAACTCTCAGCATTCAGCGCTGAGCGTAGAAAAAACGCAGAGTGCGAACAAAGCCCGCCAGCTGCTGGTGTTTTTGAAAAGCGTAGCGTTTCCATTGGAAACAAATGAAAACATTCACCAGCCGCCGGCGTAAATGCCTTGGTGTGCATGCCCATTATAAAGGGCTCGCACAAGAAGACTCACCTGGAGTTATACCTTACATCCACACTGCAGGACAGCATCTCAAAACTTCTGCCACTCCTAGAATTTGATCAAAGGTAAAATCTGATCACAGTTTTTCCTTTTCACTAAATCTAACAGAAACCAGTGGCACTAACCACACATTATGTGGTTACAACCAGCACACTCTAAGCTACTGTTACTGTACAGTAGTTAACTAATGCTATAGCTAGGATGACCTACTGAATGTGTTTTGCTTTTTAATGATTGCAATAGTGAACAGGGAGCTATATTCACAGCTTTACAGGAACAGTGTTGCCCTTTAATGTTGTTATCCTCCGTCTCAGTGGCAAGGTGGTGCGGTTGTTTAGTTTTACCCTGTGACTCGTAGGCAATAGCTTCAAACTTAATTTTGTTTTTGTTACTAATTACGCTCACATCATGAATATATCCCCCCAAATGCAAAATGTAGACATTTCTGTCTGCTTCTGTCTAAAATCAGCATGCAATTTCCGAGAAATTAGTCGCTCTCTCCCCAGGGAGAGCACAATTAGGGTCAATTGACCAAACCGGAAAACTGAGTTGATCGCTTTCGGTTGCCGGCATGTGCTATCATAGCTTGTTATTGTTATTCACAGTATTATTATTAGTGTTCTTAATATCGGAAGGTATGTGAGAAGAAAATGACTTTGTCAAAAGCTATAAAGTATAAAAAGTTTTAAAATGTTTTATTTTACTTAGGTTTAAGATAACGAGTATAACTGAAGGCTTCATGTATGAAAACAGCACCATGTCAGCGTAGAGCATACAGAACCAGAAGCGATGTACTACTGTATGTATAACAGGAATGAGGAAGTAAGTCGGCATATACCCTATTAAAGCTGAGAGCACCAAGGCTGATATCATAAGCTTGTCGGACATAGAAGAGAGGCGGGGCTTTACGAAGAGTCAATTAGCACTGTTTGTTTTTAGGGTCCACAATGGTAACTGGTAATGCTAAAAGCTCCCTGTGGGGTTTTGAGGTTGGGTGTGGGAAAATAGATAAATATACAGTTTGTAAAATATAAAACCATCATGTCTATGTGGAGTCCTGTAAACCAAATACAGTATATAAGTGTTTCAATTTTAAAAATACTTTTAGAAACTTAACCTTTAAAGGGATAGTTTACCCAAAAAGAAAAACATATGTCATCATTTAAACACCCTTAGGGGCTAATCACACCAAAAGCGCTTTAAACGCTTGGAAACGCAAGGCGCAACGCACTGCCTTTTTTAAAAAAAGAGCAATGCGACGCAGCTTTTTATATTGCTAAGCAACCACCGAGTCAGCTGTCTTGTCAATCAAATATTGAAGCGTGAGCGCTCTTTTGCTGTTAACGATCATATTAGCAGAAACTTTAAAAAGAGGACGCTTGCTCTGACCTTGTTTAAGGGTGAGAGGTGCACAAACACGCAGGAGAGAGTAAGCGAGTGGAGTCCGGATCTTCAAAGCAACTGTAAACCTTCCTCACCAGAACGTAAGGCCCGCCTCTCCCCTCATTCGATTGGACAATGGAAAGACGCAAATGACGTTGGGCGCTTCTCCGCTCTCAGCGCTCCCTCAAAAGCGCGTGCTGCGGCTGGCGGCAAAAACCGCAAGGCGCTCGGCGCGCATAAACAGAGCGCAAACGCTCCCTGCCCATAGAATATCATTCAAAAAAGGCGGCTGCAACTGCCATAAACGCTTTTGGTGTGATTAGCCCCTTATGTTGTTCTAAACCTGGATCAGTTTCTTTGTTGAACACAAAGGCTGCGTTTACACTTGGCATTAACATGCGACCTGTATCCGGATGTTGTCCACATACACATTGAAAAGACAAGTGTGAACGCGTCTGTGATCGGAATGTTATCCGATCTGTGTGTCCTGATGCAGAGGTAGTCGAGGACGCTTTGTGATCGGATCTCAGTGTAATGTAAACGCAATCCAGCCATCGTATCTGCATTTACAGGTCAACGTCACAAAAAACCCCGCCCACTATCATCTCCTCTCACTGACAACTGTCAAAAATAAAGGACGTTAGGTCATGGAGCGCAGGTGAGAGACGCATACATTCATATTTGTGGAGCAATGAAAGCTACGCTTAAAAGTATCTTAATAAATCGACATTCAAAAGCATTTTAACACTGCTGACTGTATTTAAGTTATTCAGGCATATGTTATATGTTCCTATTCATAGAGAGATTTAATATTTAATAGCAGAATTCAGGATCGTTATAATGTTTGAGTTTCCATGGCGACATATCAACGTGAATGTTGCACTTGTTTCAGGTCAATCGGCTGTTTCTGTCTCATTTAACACATTTTAAGTTACTTTAAAACACGTACAAACCATAATAACATTAGCCAAATACATTTATTCAGTGTTGGTTTTATGCAAGGTTACTTATATGTGTTTGTAAATTACATTACTTCTTACGCACTATGAACAGGAAATTTAGGAAATTGTTAGCTCTTTTAATTAAATCATATTAAAATTACCAGGAAACATAACTAACAACAGTTTATGGTTAAAATATAAATATACATATAAGTTTAGGCAGAGGCAAAAGCCCGTTATTAAGGCAGAATAAAACAGTGGAGTCGGTCATGTTTCACACGGATTTTGTTGTTGATTTAAAGCATGCGGGTGAAAGTCAAGTTCAGGTAAAGTTAAACAGGACATTCATCCGCGGTGCGGACGCTATAAGGCTTTTAAAGATAAGGCTTTTAAAGCTAAAAAATATAACGCTTAAAATGTGGACATCACGGTTGTTGGGGTTGCTAGTTATTCTCTGCTGTTCAGTAGCACTGTACAATACGGGATTGCGGTTAGCGCGAAAACCCTAAATAATGTGGCTAAAGACAGCTGTACCCATTTTGATTGACAGCTATCCACCCAGCGCGCGTCTCCCTGCACGGGATCCGATCACACATCCAGATACAGAAGCCACATTTATGTGACAAATGTAAACGCACCGTGTCCTGATATACGGATGATCGGATCTTCGTGAACGGATCACCGAGATCGCATGTTAATGCAAAATGTAAACGCAGCCAAAGATATTTTGATAAACGATGGCAACTGTGAGGTACCATTTGACCTTCATAGTAGGACAAACAAATTCTATGGAAGTCAACTGTGTGCTCAATATCATTTATCAAAATATTTTTGTGTTCAACAGAGTAAAGAAACGCATAAAGGTTTATGTCAACATGAGAGTGATGTAATTATGACAGATTTTTTAAATTTTGGGTGAACTACAGTATCCCTTTAACATATTTCCCCTACAGTATAGAAACCAGAAAGACTGCTTTACATGTGAGGATCATTGATATTAACGGTTTTAACTTCTAAAAGAGCGGCTGCTGGTGCCAGATCCCCTCAGAGATCTTCTCGGACATACTTCACAATGCCTGCATACGGTACAATGGCCTAAGTGGTTCCCACTGAGGTGTAGGCCACTCTGAGGAAAAGAGTTTGGACCCTTAAAGTGTGATAGGCTACATTTCCTATGTGCTGCCTGGTAGGAACAGGTGAAAAAAGGTTTAGGGCTGACCTCATGCACCTCCTTGAATGTGTTAGTCCTTGACCTCCTGGACTATTGATTTTGGAGGGAAATTAATAAAAAAAGAATAAAAAAGATATAAAGGGTTTTAAAAATACAGTATAAAGATATGTTTCTTATATACTTATATTTATTCTTCCACCTTTTTAATGTGGTTTTCGAACAATCTTGCAAATATTTTTTGTAAGTTATTTAATGATAGAGCAATGCCTGTTTTGTGGCCTGTTTGTCCTGCACAGCGATTGGCTGCCATCAAGCAGTTTTCATACTTTATGGATGAAGCAGAGAAATCTGAAATTGTTAATGTTTAAGCTATCAATCCCACAATCCACTTTGAGAGTGTGGCACCTGACCATATACCATATTTTCCGGACGGTTTCAGCAGTAACAACTTAAACAGGCTTTCGTGGTCAACACATAACTTCCGGTAAACTCTGCTAAGAAAACATAACACCAAAGTCCTTTTAAAGTAGCTTATTTATATAACAAGCAAAATAAACAACACGTAGATTACCTAGAAAATCAAAACATTCCTAATTTTCGATAAGGTATTTGTTCAAGAGTTCAGTTTATCTACTAGTCAGACCATTAAAAAACCTGAAATCTGAAGTGTAGTTCTGACCAGGCGCTTAATCACGACAATGCATGTGCGTCCGATGAAACTATCGTGTCTATAAGTCACTTTTTTTCATAATTTGGCTGGTGCTGCGTCTTATAGTCAGGTGCACCTTTTAAAATCAGTATGAATTAATTTTGACATTTATGAGGCAAACATTACCAACATTACCGTCTACAGTCGCGAGAGTTTGCTATATGCTGCTCCTCTATTTATGTAATTCAATTAATTCAATGATGTGGAATGACGAGCCTGCAAACTTGATGCTCATTGGCTTGTTCGGTTAATTTAGCCTATTCAGCCTTCCAGGTATGTTCTGTATGCTATTGTTTATCATGTAAATAACTGATAATATTCCTTTAACGTACAGACACCTATTCAGCCTGTTGTTCTGTGTGCTATTGTTTAGTTGAATAACTTGCCTACCCAGATTAAACGTGTGTTTTTCGGCTTGGATTTTGTGAAATAATTTTCTAAATAAATGCAACGTATAGTCCACTGCGACTTACTGTATAAATGTTATATCTTCTTCATGACGCATTTTTGAATTATGCGACTTATAGAGTGACTTAGTCCAGAAAATACGGACGTTTTAATTGAAAATGCTTGGTCACCTTCGCTTAAAACGCAAAAGTGGATTTGTACAGTTAGTAAACCGTAGTAGTGGTACACTTAAAAAAATCTGTACTGTATTAATATAAAGAAATGTTCTGTATTGTTTTATTTCAGCTGTTTTACCTTACAACTGTTTTGAAATTTGCACTTCATTGAGTTGTGTTTAACGGTTAATGGAAATGTCTGTTAAATTACCAGCACATTTGGCATAAAATTAGCAGAAAATTGCCAGTATATTTTCTGTTCTTTTTTACAGTGTAGCAACCGACGGTCTCTCTCTAAAACTGAATCTACTAGTGTTGCTGTTGGACAGTGTTACTTAAAGGAAAAAAACACCATTTTTCAATATTTTACTATGTTCTTACCTCAACTTGGACAAATTAATACTTATACAAATTTGTACAGTGTGTCGTGAAGGTGTTAGCATTTAGACTAGCCCCATTCATTCCTATGGCTCCAAACAGGGATGAATTTAGAAGCCACCAAACACTTCCATGTTTTCCCTATTTAAAGACAAGTATATTGGCACATAATAAAACGTGGCAATTTTTAAGCGGATAAAAAATGGGAACTATATTGTATGGCGGAAAACAATTTGCAGCACTTCGACGTTGGCACGCAGTAACAGTCATTCGCACTGTTGTATTGTTGCTGTCACCATGTGTTTTTCCTTGCAGAAGGCAAGTCTGAGCAACGACGGTACAGCTCAAATCTATGAGTGTGTGCTGCACATTTACTTGTTTCCTGCACCTGGGAGAGTACTGGATGTGCACAAAGGCTTCGTCTAAAAAGTGGAGCAATTCCAACTTTGCAAGTACACTCTTGCTGTTCTGATTTACATTCATGTTTTTTTCATATTTAAAAAATTCCTACTGATGATTCAAGCTAGTTTTGAGTAGTGTAGACAAGGTTGTGTTGTTTGTCGTTTCTACGATCACAAATGCAGACATAGTTTTGTTTTAGTATCCTTACCTTACCATACTTTTAAGTTCTGCTCAAGTCGCACTGGCACATAAATATGTACACTAAATGTCGCCTTGGCTACGGCAGTTCATTGGACCGCATGCGTCAACTCGAGCCACCATCTTAAAACAGGGGAACCCCGCATTAGAGTCATTGTAGGCAATGGTGTAACGGAAATAAAATCACCATAAATCGTCATGAATGTGATTTTCTTGGTTCTCTTCTGGTTCATTTCAACAGTCAGACATATATTTAGCGTTGAGTCCAGAAAAAAATAAAAATTTTGATATTATGAAAACTTACTTATTCTAACTATAATGCATAGTGCTAGTAAGCCTAACACCCATACGCAGCACAAAAGCCCAGCATCGTCCATGAATTCGAAGTAGAGGCGGAGATAGCAGCGTTACCTTGCTACTTCCTATGACAAGAGCCCTGTTCTAAGATAGCGGCGGTTTTGACGCATGCTTAAAACCCCAAGGCGACATCTAGTGTATATATCTATGGCACTGGCAAAGTTGATCGATCAGCTTGGTCATCTGCATTTTCTGGGGCAGATTCAGGCTCGTATTGATAAAGTAGTAAAGACAATATTATCTCCTTTCACTATTGCTTTGGGAGCTCATCTTTCAAACATGGTAAGTAGCGTCCCATTTCCGTGTATACAATTGAGGTATTCAGCCAATCACAACGCACTGGATAGCTGGCCAATCGGATCACACCACGCTTTCTCGATGAACTTTGAACAAATCAACGCATTACAGAAAGGTTGGGCATAGAGGAGCTACAAGAATGTACGGTATGTGGAAAAAAATAGTTTTTTGAACCATAACCATACGAACACACTGCATTACACAAAATAATGTTGTCACTGGGACTTTTTAAAAAGGTCCTAATATGTACCATTTTGGTACAGATACGTACCTATGAGGTACCAGTGTGTACTAATATGCACCTTTTAGGTTCAAAAGTATACTTTTTATAAAGGTAATGCTCAACTTTTGTGAGAGCGTACATCTACATAAAGTTATAAACTTACCCCAATGACTGGCAATTTAAGGCCAATGTAATTTCTTAACTGACACTTTGAAACAGTGCACAATAGTTTTGCATTCATTCAAATGCATTAACTTCAACTAATTTGTGTCAATTTGTCTGAATAGGAGAGTAAAAATATCAATTCCAATACACACTAAAACAACTCTTGGCTGTGTTGATTCAATGAAACCAGAACAATAGAGCCTTTTTTGTAAAACTAAATGCGTTTTTGATACCATACCTCTGAAATAACCTTGTGCTGACTATAACTTTTTCTCTGTAAAATAACGTTACGGCAAAAACTACTGCAGCCCTATGCATTCTGCTTCCAAATGGGCATGGTTTCCAACCATTTCGCTTTGTTACCAATTTGAATAAGCATCTGCTCTTTAAGTTTAAGGAACAGTAGAGAGAAGAGACTGTAATCAAGTCATGTTTGTTCTTGCTCTTTCCCTGAAATTTCCCTTAATCATCTTTATTCATCACTTCAAAGCACTGCTCTGTGAAGCTCATGAAGGCAAACCTCTTCATACCCTTGGTGGGATTTTTCATCTCTTGGTCTTTTAGAAACCACAGAGGTTTACCCGATGGTAAAAACACTGATTAGGTCTTCATCCGCTGTTTTATGATTCAGAGCATGATTTTTGATTCAAACAGATTCAATTTGGGAAAGTGATTTTGCTTGCAAGGGATCGAGAAGGGTCAAACACCCTCTCCATCCTTTAAACACTGACCACGGTTGGCTTCAACAATTATAGTTGATTTTCTCCAGATATACATGGTGATTTCTGCAATCTAAACTATTTTGTTTTCGTTTTGCATTGACCCATATTTTCTTTTCAGCTGAACGATTCACTTGAATGTAACCGTTTACTGGCAAGGCCACTAAAGACAGATGGTGTGTATTTGTGAGAGATGTGGTGTTATAAAAAGCAGTACAGTTAGAAAGAAATTTACTCTACAAATGCATGAGCTTATTTCATTCGTCTTGTTTTCTGCATTTTAATGTGAATGCGAAACATTCTCAATCCATTTTTCCTTTTGTAATATCACATATTTCCAAAGGAAATAAAATATTTAATTAGAAACAATTAATTTTTCCCACTATAATCAATTGATTCAGTTTAACACCCATTAACAATGCACTCTAAAAAATGCTGGCTTATTTTCAACCAACCATCGGGTCAAATAGAGACAAACCCAGCCACTGGATTAAATTAACCCAGAAAATGGGTTATAAACTAAACAATGGGTCAAAAATCTGTTAAAAATTCAGCATTTGGTTTTGAAACAACACAGCATAGGTTAAATTACAACTCAGTGGGTTGAGTTCATGCTTTTTTGACCCAACGCTGGGTTGAAAACATAGACTATAAAAAAAGATGGACAACACCCGTTCGCTCTCCTCCATTGGTGAAAAGTGAAGCCACCAGTGTCCCAATATGGCGCTGACATCTTGGGTCTTGAGCCTGCGCATAGCAATTTCAGGACCAGTCCTGCGCAGTAGTGAGCAGGAAGTAAAGCCGCAAAATCAAGACCCCTCCCTCGCTCTCACAGAATGTGCATATCACAGCTGTCAATCATGACGTGACACCACTGTTTTTATAGCATTAAATAGTTAAAACAAACTTATTTTAAAAACAAACACTTGAATTTGCATCAGCATGATAAAAACTACAGTAAATGACAGAAACCAGCTTCGGAAAAACGATAATTGAAGTCTAATTAAATTGTTTAGTTGGTCCCATTTAAAGTCCCATTTCATAACATGGGGGAGGCGGGGTTTATGACCTATACGACGTTTTGGCTTCACTTTTCAGGGCTTGTGCGGCACGCTTTGGTTGAAAATGACCCTGCTTTTTTCAGAGTGTTGAGTCAGGTAGTTGTAGTGAGTGGCTTAAGAGTGTGATTGGTGACACTGGCCAACCTGACTACCTTCTTATTATTAGGGCTGGGCAATACCTAGTTAGCCTTTATACAATATTGCAAAATATTCCAAAATATTTATATGGCCATGTTCACACAGCATTTACGTTACATTTAAAGCATTGCAAATGCTTTTATACAAAGTGGTTTACAGTCCATTGTCAGTAAGGATAAAACATTTTTTTATCAGCAATGTGAATTCCTTGGGATAAAACCTATGACTTTGCTTTGCTAAATTGCAATGCTCTACCCGTTAATCCACAGTAACCCAATACAGTTGTCAGTCCTGTATTTGAAAACTTAATAAAGTTATTCACACACTTTGTTTGGTTATTCTCGGGAGTGACAACCGCATTCAATACACACACACACCTCTTTTTAGCTACACACACCTCTTTTTAGCTACTTCAAGTTTCTGAATCATTCAAGAGTAAAATGCCTCAAGCATAACTACTCTCTCTTTAAAGTGCAAAAAAATTCATGCCGGTGGGTCCACAACCAGGATACTTTGAGGATAGAGAAGAGGGTTTTGAGAGGGAAACAGATGAAACACAACTCCTAGCCATCTCTGGGTTTGCTTCTTGTGATGGTTGCAGCTACTGCAGCAGCGGCAGACAGATGGTTGAAACATGTTTAGTTGTTTTCCCTGCCCATTCTGTCATGATGAAGTCAGCAGAAAGGAAACATTGTTTTAGAGAGAGAGCATGTTATTTCTATTATTTTTTCAATGAACAGTTACTTAAACTAAGATCTTTTCTATGAACAACGTTCACAGATGAATCACTCACAATAAGACCAAAATAAATAAATAATTAAGTTATTAGTGTACATTTTGATTTCATGCTGACTTTAACATGGACTAAATACTTTGGGCCCTATCTTGCACCCAGCGCAATTGACTTTGTCAGTGACGCATGTATCATTCGTATTTTGCACCAGCGCACAGCGGGTTTTTCCCTCCACAGACGCACATCGGCAAACTAGGGAATGAATTTGCGCTCCCTGGGTGGTTCAGCGCAAAAAAGGAGGCGTGTTCCGGCGCAAACCATCCCTGATGCTATTTTGCAGTTTCAAAAAACAATTGCGCCACTGACCAGAAAAAACTAGTTTAAAGTCAGTGGCGCGTTGCGCGTTGTTCATTATGCTATTTTAAGGGCGCATGCTTGACCATCATGTATAGCGTGCACAACGCGCACATACTTTGCTTATCTAATAACGAAATATTTTCATAAGTTTGCTGTGTGACTGTATTACGTTTATTTTATGTAAATAATAATTAAAATGTTTTCATAAGAAACCTTAATGTATGTGAACTTGATTTGTAAGAGTACTTCGGGGTTGGACTGCTTGCGTTTCTTGTGCCGATTTCAAAGCCCCCAAACCCTTCAACACTTTCAGCGGTGAGGGTGGATGCAGCGATGTCCTCTGTTGGCGTAGGGTCTTGTGTAGATGCAGATCCACCTCCCGTTACACGGCGTGCCCGATTTATGATGGCAAGCTTGGGATTCCCCCGTCTCCTGACATCATTGTAGCGCTTGCAGCGCAACGTCCTGGGGATGCCAGCTGATGAGACAATTGTGGCTATTTCCTCCCACGCCTGTTTAACTGACGCTGATTTGGGCGGGTTTCTCCCATCCCCATACAAAACAACTTCTCTGTCTTTGACTGCTCTTACAAGAACGTCGGTCTCCTCAGCTGTGAACCGCTCATGGCGTGCACCTGGTAAATCCGTCATAATAATAGCAACCCGCAATGGAACTTGCGCACTTGCGTTTAAAGGGAATGTTGGATGACGTTCTGATTGGTTTATTTGACGTTACGCCCAAACCACATCTATGAATAATGAACCTACTTCAGACCAACCCCTTATTGATTTGCGCCTGGCGCAAGAGTTATTTCTCCCGCCGGGAAAATAGCAACAGCGCCCAAGATCCACCCACAAAGTCACTTGCGCTTCGCACTTGCATTTCAGATCGTTAAAATAGGGCCCTATGTGTTATGTAACGGTACTACCATAACAAATTATATCAAGAGAAATCCAAACCCACCATCAGTGAAATTCAGCTTCCTCCTCAAACTCCAAATACTAAATTACAAATGTAATTGGTCATATTTTGTCTTTTTCTTCCTTTTTCATTCACAATACGTAGATCAGCTTGACCGTGAAATGATGGTTTGTTGACTGCTGGTGCCAGAACGCTAATGCGAGTGAGGTACTCTTTATTGCAAACAAACCTATAGCAATAAAATAAGATAAAGATGAACCCAACCTACAAAATCTTGTCTAACAATGTGCCACAAGTTCTCAACAACCGATTAAATAACGAAGCCGCACTAGAATATCTACTCTCTAATGTGTTAAATACCAACTGGCGAAATTCCCATAAGTGTCCCTATCAACGAGGAATGATGATAATTACTTTTGGACATACATGGACATGGAAACTGAGGCCAGTGGCTGCCAAACACAAAGCAATGGCCTAAAACTAATAAAGATTACTGAATATGGAGACCGTTTTGAAGTGCTGCTTCACGGCTTTTATATGCTTTCTAAAATAGTTTTATTTTGCAAAATAACAAGCATTTTTACAGTATTTATTAAAAACACCTAACCAAATTAAACAGCTAAGTACCATTACCTCTATATCTCTCACACACACGCACAATAATCTCAACATCTGCTATTTCAAATGAACAGTGTATCTCCTGTGTCAAAATTACCCATTCAAACTGGCAAAAATACATCAAATAATACACCAGGGATCTCGGCCTCCCCTAACCATCTGTGCTTCGAGTCCGAACCATCAGATAGCTAATAGTTATGGTTATTACAGTGTTACCTCTCAAAGGACAAATTTAAAGTTTCCATTTTGATTTACAACATGGTCAGATTTTACTCACTTAAAGGGATAGCTCACCCAAAAAAGAAAAAGTCATGTTTTGTTCACCCTCATATAATTTAAAACCTGAATATGACTTTTTCTTTTGTGGAAAACAAAGAATATATTTTGAGAAATGCCCTTTAAAAAGGTCCTAATGGGGCAGTTTCCAAGACAGGGCTTAGTCTCATATATTAACATATATTAGTGCCATTGTTTTGTCTCAAGATGCACACCGGTATTGTTTCTTAGCCCTAAGGTTTGCTTGTTAAAAAACTACTTAAACATCCCAATATAACTAAGGCCTTGTCCTGGATTAATCTAAACCCTTTCTGGAAACCACCCCTACGTGTTCCATTTAGGTATAAATTGTAATTTGAAGTACCAATATGTACCTTTTGAGGTACTGTACTAATATGCAGCCTTAAAGGCCCACTGAAGTGCCTTGGAAATGTGCTGCATTATTTAATGTGGTGACGTCAGTTTAACTGAAACAGGAAGTCAATAGTCCAGCAAAGACTTGCTGATGTTTTGCCTTGATGATTTTGTGGCATAAAGGGAGAAATTCCTTTGGACAGACTTCATAGGCAGTGTAGTAAAATTCTGTTTGAAATATAAACAGAGAGTGCCTATGTGATAACTAATCCAAGATTCATATTAATTTCTCACTAGAAATGCAATTAAAAGTGAAAATATTACATTATTTACACTAAATTAAAATAAAATCAAAAAGAAAAAAATCGAAGTTGAGCAGGCTCGACCAATCACATTCCTTGCGCACACCCGCGAACATAATTGTGGGACAGGACAACAAAGGTATCTCAGGAGACAGGAAGTAAACCTAACATTGGATTCGGACATGCCTTGATGTCTTCATCAAAGCAGCATTTTACAGCTTTCGAATGCAAGCGTACTGTAACAAAACAAAGAGGGCGGGACACTTGCATCTAAAGAGCATTTAATTGGACAGGAAATTTGATGAGAAGCTGAAGTGTAGGGTCATGCGCATGTGCATAGGTTTTGAATGCTTATATTTTCTGTATGAGAATTTCGTCAGTGTTTTGGACCATACCAGTTTATATTTGATGAGTTTGGTCCCAAAACGCAATAAACGCCATTTAAAAAAAATTGTTACCACCAAAATCAGTAGTGTATATCTGGTCAGTATTAAAAAGTAAATTCTTAATTTTACGCAAAATCCAATATCCGCAGAGTTATTCTCATCTTTTCTCCCCTTTTTTCCAAACCATGACAAGTGCCGGTCTTCTTTCACTGCAGAATGCAATAAATCCCACCAAACCAAACGCACCATTCCATGCATTGTAATGTCAGAGCCTTGAATTCACACAAAATCCTAGTTTTCCTCATCTACTTTGTACTTCGTGATCAACAAACAAACAAAAACAAAATAATACTTTTGATGGCATTGATAAACCGCTGGTGGTTTTCTGTGGCGGGGAAGAAACGTAAGCCATCAAAATCGAATAATTTACGTGAGGCACTCAGGCGACGGAAAAATGCCATCTGTTGCTTGTTCTCACACGACAGCATTAAGGTTCTGTCATGCTAACACATTGACCCCTGATCTTATGAAAAACTTTCCATTATTTTACTCAAAGTCAATGAAAATCAAGCAGGACCAAAACATCCCATGGATGACTGCAGCAATGACAGTGTTCTTAATCTGTCTCCATTTTTTCTCTTTTAGCCAGTCTTTGAGCAGTTTTAATCCCCATTCTGTATTTTTGTGTGTGATGGCTTCGTAGCTGTCATGCTCTATTTTGTCAAGTTCAGTCTCAGTAAGCTGTCTGTGTCTTGTCGTGGTTGTCGAGTGTTTGTCACAAGATGGCGCCAAACAGACAGTAGTCTTTATTGATCTTTATTGGCGCGGAGCGATTTTACTCGTGCAAGTAGTCCGGCTATGCGTTATTAATTTGGAGCGGTTATTATTTGAAAATAACGAACCTGCAAATGTCTCAACTGACCAATCAGAATCAAGCATTCCAGAGAGCCGTGTAATAAATTAATATAACATGTCAAAGATGAATGCACATTTATATATTGATTCGATAGATTAATAGCATTTAAAAAAATTGTCATGGATTTATTGCATTTTGCAGATCAGTTTTTATAATAACCTTTGAAAATCAAATTATGGATTTGAATTTTTTTATGTTGTTATTATAACTTAAAGATGCTATGTGAACGTTTGTAACAGAAAATAGTGATTTTCATCGAGTCACTTTCTTGGTATAGAAAACACAATTTTACCGAAATTAGTCTAATTAGAACCAAACTCTTTTTACTAAAAAGAAAAAGTTTATTTTTTTCATTTCATGGGGCTTTAAGGAACAAAGGTGTACTTTTTAAAGGTAACACCCCAGTAACATCTTTAGTGCGTTTATTTCTGAGAGTATACAATTAGTTAATGTGGGACGATGCTGTTTGGTTACCAATGTTTTAAATCAAAAAATCGTATTTTGTGCTCTGTAAAAAAAAGTCATACTTGAAATGACATGAGGATGAACAAATGATAAAAGTATTTCAATTTTTGTTTGAACTATCCCCTCAAAACACTTCTGTGGTATGTACTGTGCATGTTTTTTTGTAGCTTACCTTGATTTTGTGTATTCTGTATCATTCATTTTACACACAAGTCAGGGAGGAAAAAAATTAAGTCCGCCATATTTTCATTAAATCTACAATTTGCAGAAATCATTTATCATCAACCATCAATTATATGTCACGGTTCTCAATAAATCATGATTGTTGCCATTTCCCTGTGGGCATTTAGACTGAATTTAGTTTAATTCAAGACAAATTTATCTTTCCAATTACTGCTAATTTCATGGTGAGGTTCCATTCTCCATTTATGTCTCTCTCTCACTATCTCTCTCTCACACACACACACACACATTCTGGTTTCCATGTCTTGTGGCATAATGGTTTTTATACCATTCAATCTGTATATTCTATTCCCTTCCCCTAACCCAAACCCTTAACCCAACCATCACAGAAAACTTTCTGCTACTTCAGATTATCAATAAACATCATTCTGTTTGATTTATAAGCTTGTTTCCTCATGGGGACCTCAAAATGTCCCCACAAGGTCAAAAAATACTGGTATTCCTATTTTTGTGGGGACCACGTGATAATGACCAGGTACACACACACACACACACACACACACACACACACACACACACACACACACACACACACACACACACACACACACACACACACACACACACACACACACACAAACAAACAAACAAATGAAATAACAGTAATAATTAATGGTAGAGGAATTATAAAAAAATTTGGACTAAGGCAGGAAAACCAAGATACACTGTCTGAAAGTAATTGTCAAAAAAAGAATCCCAGCTGTCACTGGGGCAGTACCCTTTAAAAAGATCCTAATCTGTACCATTATGTACCTTTGGGGTACTTATATGCACTCTTGGTACCAATATGTACCTCTGAGGTACTAATATGTTCTCTTTATGAGCAAAGGTGTACTTATAGGGTACTGCCCTTGTGACAGCAAGGGACCATTTTTTCTGACAGTGTAGTAAAACCGTTTTTAATAGTAATTCAAATGGGCTGAAGGTTTAGCAGGTTGGCCTTGGCAGTTAGTATTGCTAGTGGATGCAGAAAAAAAAACATAATTCAGTCAACTCAAATGTTTTATTATTCTGTAGTGTTTTGCCAGTGGCAGACTATTCTGGAGGGTGTAAAATTGACTTTTTCCTGTCTGGTGACTTTAACTAGGTTTGTGTTTTACTGCTCCTTGTGGCTATTTGGTCAAAATAATCTTTTCTCTGATTGGGTAAAAGGCAAAGGATGAAAAATACTGCACAGATAGATTTTACATAAAGAAACTGACATTCAAACTCTGTCAATTGTGTAGGTTCCCAATGCTGTCCCATAATGCACCCCTCACCTGCTATTTACAGTATGACAGATATCTATGCTATGATCTGCACGCTGAATAAGAGATTCAGGCTATCAGCATCTCTGTATTGCACACATTACATCTTCCGGCTACTGTGCTGTGTGAAAACCTCTATTTCGTTTTTATGTCATACCTTCAGTCTATCCTCAAGTCTATTCAGTTGGAGTTGAGTGTGCCGACATTTTCTGCTTTTAGATGGCGCCTTTTCCATAATGTCAGGTATTGTAACAATCTTTCTGATACCAGGTTAGAGCTGGCAGAACGGCACACAGTGAGTGAAAAGATGCAGGAGACTTCTCCATACATCAGGCTTCAAAGTGTTGGCCCTTTATTAACTCTTTCCCCACCATTGACAATTTCACCCGTCAATTAAGAGAAAACGCTTCCCTGACAGTTTTTCCGGCAATCCATATATCCGCTATTAGGTGGTGCTCTTACCCAACTTATAAAACCCTGAAGCAACCCCTTAGGCTAAACAGTAAGAACTCCGTGTATCTCTATAAAAGGTCCTTCACAAAAATGGAATTATCTCAGCTTTTTACTCAAATAGAAACCTACCCATATTTGAGTGGTGATAAAAGAAAACAAATAAAGGTAGGATGAATCTTTTTTTTTTTGAAAGCCGGTATATTGTATGTTTACATGTTTAAAGAGTAACTAAACCCTAAACCAACTTTTTTTAGTTAATGATCTGTAAGAATGATGCTTTATTAGTGCTTTTCGTTGATTTTAGTAAGTTTTTTGACATTTGGATATAATGTGTTTCAATACTACAATATATGGTGTAAAAACGTCTGAGTGCTGCCCTCTTCAGGTTGAACGGTGGCTACTGCAGTTGAATTTTCCTATTGGATGTTGGGTCCAAGAAATAACTCGTGACGTAAGCAGGTTCAAGCTCACCACGCCCTTGTTACGATCTCACCACATACTTAGTTCGTCCCCTCTATCTCCGTTGGGATCTGCCCACTTTTCTTGCATTTTTCAAATATTGCAGTGGGTGGAGTCAGGCTCTGACCAGGGGTTTAGTTACGCTTTAAAGAAGAACATTTTCTGGAAGGCATTCAAATTTTGTGAAAATCAGGGTCGTCATGCACCAATTTTTTTAGGGGACACAGTGTACACAGCTCACAAAAATTTGTGCATACACAGACATCATATGAAATATTATAGAGCTTTCAGTCTTTTCCATGGCACTTACATTTCTAACAATCTGAACACCCATGCCTTCATGCAAAAACCTCCAAAATAAAAGTGTTGACTAACGTTTATATCAAATACTATTCAGTCAAAATAATGACATATTGGAATCATATTTAGATCTGAAACAGCATGTTTTATTTAACTTTTAATAAAACCCTTGTTTAATTGTGTCATTAATGCATTTAGGCATTTTGCACTGCATTATCCTATAAAATTAATGTCATTTTAAATCCATAAAGTATATAAACAACGAAAATGACATAAGATAGCCAAGTGATTGACTAAAAAATTCGAAAAAAGCCGTGAGCGCGCTAAGATGCTAATGGCGTCTGCGACTGCGCTGTCTGCAGCGCCTGCCGCCAGAATAAAGTAATGTAACACGATCAAAAAATTATCAAAACAGCAAAAATCTGAAAAGTGACAAGGATGCAGCACAGAATTGATAATATTGTGCATGTTAATCAGATTAAAAGTAATTAAATAACAGATTAATGAACGCTTCTTTGATTTTGAGGTTGCATGCAAAATCTATTTGGTTAAAAAAAACAGTTTAAATGGGCATGACACCTCTGGCGCTGGCTGGCAACTTTTTTTTAAATGCTGGCGGGGAAAGAGTTAAGTCTTATAACAGGTTTTAAGCTGCAATTATAAAAGCTATCATTACAATAATTATACACAAGTGTTCTTGTCCAGGAGCTTTGACACGTTCAACGTTAACACTTCATTTTTTTTATGCGAACATTCTGTCAAATTGAATTTACAGTGAAGACGCATTGAAATGATTTTATTGATGTGTGCTGCACAAATAGCATACATATAAGAAACATAATACTGTGACTCAAACCCCATTGAAACAGACACTATGTGAAGAAATCAAGTGTCTTACAACTCTAATGCTAATTCCTACAACAAATACTGGATGAATTATGTCTGTGGGGGCCCGATGGGACCCTGTCATATTTTGCAAGACCTAATTCTGCTCACTGCCTTCCTTAAGTGACATATTTCTCACAAGCCAACACACTCTATGCTACCTAATGTTGTGGAAGAACTAGGCTATAGAAAAACTCCCCAGATGTGTTTCTATCATCCATTCTGATTAAAGGAAACTCATTCGTGGTGGTTTTGTGCCAGTGTCTAAAAATTTACTCGCAGATGGATTAGGACATAAAAGGGCAAACCGGTATGTAGTAGGTTTATAAGAAAACCCTGTTTGCATTGACAAGGTAAATGAATACTGGAATTTAATCAAAGCTCTTCCTTTACAAACTCTCCTATTTTGGCACGGGCTGAACCTTCTCCGAGACCATTTGGCAGGGATTACGCCCAGCTTAATTCCTGTCCCACAAAGGTCTTTGATTCATAACAGAGATTTGAAAGCGCACTTCACATTCATCTAGTAACTAGTGCATTTGAGAACGCTTTAATCAGATGCAGCTACACAGCGAAGGGATTAGTAACACTAAAATGTAATCAGTGTGATTAAAACATTAATGCATTCACATACAAAAGCATCTGAACAACAAACCGGCTACGCTGTAAAAGACCTGTGCCAAAGAAGAGCGTCGAATATATCCCATCATGCTGATAGTCAAATAGCGAAACAATTGCAGAGCATTTCAATACAAGATGAGAGTCAACAGGGGGGTACTGTTTTCTTTAAAAGAACTACGATGGGTGCCGCTATGCTGCAATAGGGGAAAATTGAAATGCTACGGAGAAGGACGGATGAATCAGCTGAAGATCTGTTGAAAACATGTTCAGAACGAGAGAGGAACGTGATGTACATTAAAGAAACTCACAGTGCTTTCTTCGTGGCGCCTGTGTTCCCGATACAGAAAATGACACCCTACTAAGGTAACCATGGCAACTCACCCTATGGACATCATGCACTAGATAGCCTCCTCTATCTAAGGCTAGTTCATACACATTGGTACTGTATTTAGATTACAACAGATTAACAGTGCATAGCACTGCACAAAAAAGCTGTCCAACTGGCACGACAACACAAACACAAGTGTGAACCGTGGCGAGTGTTGCGTGTTTGTTCTTATGACATTAACATATTCTCACCTCACCACAGCACTAAAATAATTGCGATCTGGTGTCTCACTTCTGCACATTTTAATGGTCTCGGGATGAGCATTGGTGTTATTGCGGTTCTTTTTAAGATTCGTAAAAATGCCAAAGACTATTTGGTGATTCAAAAGTTGGTAATAAAAGCAGTGAGTTAATATTACAAATGAAACGGCATTGTTAATGTCACTCGGGTTTGATAGCTGCTATTAAAACCCTTGCATTATGTTCCTGATGGAAACCAGGAGCCGCCACCTGCTTTCATTCCATAAATTGCTTCCCTGTGCAAACATTATGTCAGTCCTCTTCAGTTCCCACAAATGAAAAACGCAACATTATGCGATCTATTAAGCGAGAGACCCACGCACCAAGCAAGATAAGCATGAAAACCTTCTGAAGAACTGATGGGCATCTTGACAGTCACATGATGTTGGTGTGGCGTTCCCTGTCGGAGCACGGCCTCCTCTCTGCCAGGAATGCAGAAGCAAAGCTGTTGAGATGATTGATGACACGCCTCCACTGGCCCTCTCTTCCCTGCTGACATGCACTCACAACCCAACACTTTTCACCGCTAATTGGACATCCTTGCAAATTTCTTCTCTGAGACTGCCGTCCACTAAATTAGCCACTGATAACTGCCCAAAATCGGTTCAATTTATGAATGTCCAGAGCTGTCACGCTGGCGAGGTGTCGCTCAGGCCCTAGATGCTTTTGAATAAACCTGTCAGGCGTATAACTTTCCAGACATTTATTTCTCATTAGTTTTCCATTCTGATGTTTTGATTAAACTTGTGGTTGACAGTTCACTTCGCTTGATGTGGTGCAGCTGCATGGCTTTGTACGAAATCATCTTAAAGTCCCAAGTGATAAAATGATGTACTGGCCATAAATAGGACATCACACGATTAACTTTTGCTTGTTTGATTCGTTCGAGTCACACAGCTTATTTTCGCATTTTCTCATCCTTTATCTATGTTTAAATTTGGAAATAGTGTCTAAAAGATCTTCCCTTGTGTTGTAAACATGATTTGCCCTGTGTTTTTCACAGACAGTAGCATATACAGTAGTAATCACCATCCAGCTGGAAATCTAGGTCTGTTATATAACCTCAATGTGGTCAATGGCCATTCAAAATTCTGACCTACCAGGCACTGTGAAGCATTGCCAACATTCTTAGCAGAAATCTAGCAGCATACAATGTTAGAATAACAAATGTAAAAAGTATATCTTGATCAAATTCATACTGTTTATACTGTCACCTTAAATAGGATCACCTGCAAATTGCATACAGTAAATGTAAATTTAAAGAGGTCAGAAAAACCCTCTGGGCTTATCACACCAAATGCGTTTTAAACGCTTTTTTTAAAAAAAAGAGCAGTGCGACGCGGCTTTTTATATTGCTGGGCAACCACCGAGTCCGCGGTCTTGTCAATCAAATATTGAAGCGTGAGCGCTCTTTTGCTGTTAAATGTCATATTAACAGATACTTTTAAAAGAGGGTGCTTGCTTTGAACCTGTTTGAGGGTGAGAGGTGCACAAACACACAGGAGAGAGTGAGCGAGTGGAGTCCGGTTCTTCAAAGCAACTGTAAACTTCCCTCACCACAACGTAAGGCCCGCCTCTCTCCTCATTCGATTGGACAATGGAAAGACACGAATGACGTCGGCTGCTTTTACGCTCTCAGCGCTCCTTCAAAAACGCGTGCTGCGACCGGTGGCAAAAACCGCAAGGCGTTTGGCACGTATACGCCCACTGCCCATAGAAAATCATTCAAAAAAGGCGCCTAACTCGTTTGGTGTGATTGGCCCCTAAGTGCGTCTCACATGTTTTCTTGTAAATGAGCATTTTTTCATCAGGCTCTTTTGTTTAGGTTCAGTTATGTCATGTTAATGTCAAAGTAAAGATTATTAGTAATTTAATAAGTGTGGCTCTTTGATCAGTTTGATGTCCTTATCAATCTAAAATCTCTGAGAGGTTGAGTCATTTATTTAACAAATCTGTAAGGAAGTTGCTTACTTTTTTTTTAACACAACTTGTTTCCTAAATTTTTTAAGTAAAGTCAACTAATCATTTTTACAGTTATAGTCACTTTTTAATGTCCCTTCTGACAAAAGACTCAAAAATTCAATCTATATCCTAATAGGAATAAGCAGATTATGCGCAAAGGTATTTGATGAATGTATAAAGCATGCCGAGAGCATTCAGTCAATAACATTATCTCATTTTTTGGGGGTTTTGCATCTGAGCTCTTCATTTATTTTATGCAAATTATACTAAATTAACAATCATTATAAACTGTGTCTGTGTTTCTTTAATGTAATGCAACAAAAATATAAATATATATAAATATTTTTAAATCATTATTAATACAGTTGTTTATAATTCTCATTAAAGTGACCAACCATCCAGAATATTACATATTTCTGAGTAGAGGTGGTACAATAATTCGCGACACACACTAATATACATCATGTCCAATATCGATTCTGAATTGCAAAGGCCATATTTTGCACAGCGGATCTTTTGTACGACGGCTCTTCAATCGACATAGATATTTACACTAGATGTCGCCTTGGCTACGGCAGTTGATTGGAATGAATGCGTCAAATAGAGCCGACATCTTGACTAGGGGAGCCCCTCCTCTTTAATGCATCTGCGTCAATGTAGGCAAAGGTGTAAAGGAAGTAAAATCATCATAAATCGTCATGAATGTTATTTTTTTTCCGTTCCAGCGATCAGACATGTATTTAGCATTGAGTCCAGAGAAAATATTAAGTTTTGATATTAAGAAACTCTACTTTTTCTAAATAGAATGCATGTTGCTAGTAGGCCTTACATCCACACGCAGCACAAAATTCCGGCATCGTCCATGAATTAGAAGTACAGGTGGAGATAGCATCGTTACCTAGCTACTTCCAATGACAAGACCCCTGTTCCAAGATGGCGGCGGTTTTGACACATTTTAGAACCCCAAGGCGACATCAAGTGTTTATTAGCGATGGTCGCTTTTGAAGCACTGCTTCATGAGACTTCGAAACTTTTACGAATATTTTGTTTGGAATCATTCGTTCGGAGCATGTTCCAAAACTGGCCAAGTTACGTGATTTTAGCAAACGAGGCTTCATTATGTCATAACTGTTCAGAAATGTTTCGAATTTGATGGTTCACCACTAGGGGGAGTTGTAAAAAAGTGTATAATGTTTGTACAGAACTGCTTTTACACTATTTTGACCAGCAGGTGTCTCCAGCATGTGTGGTGTTTCGAACGCTTCGAAAAACTGAATCAATTTTGGGCGAATCAATTTTGGGCGAACAAATTGCTTTGAAGCTTCAAAAAGCTTTGTTTGTCCCATCACTAGTGTATATATCTATCAGTAGGAAGTCCTTATCAATCTAAAATCACCTTAGTTTGACTCATTTATAATATGATGTCAAACTTGTCAAAATAATCATTATAAAAATTCTTTATTATCATGAAAATACCTTAAAAGATTTGATGAACAAAGATATAAATATGTTTATAGGCATTTCATGTATGTGTTAATGTACTTCTTCTGTGGCGCATATTGAGTTTCTTCACAAGAGCGCCCCTTGCCTTTTGGATGTAGCGGCATTTCACCATAATTCATTGAGAAGCACAGCGAGCAAATCGCACGATTTATCGTTACACCCCTATTTCCAGGTTAAACTGCAATCAGCATTTATTTACATCAGACAATTCCTGCTTTCTTTGTTGGCCAACACAATAATACCATTTCAGAAGGTAAATAAAAGTTCAAATGCTATTGATCTGCTTGACTATTTTGTATTCTCTAATAATAACCAATGTGTTTTCTCCAATTACTCGGCTCTACTTAACATTTACAGGCACATGCAATCCACACACATTGATTCATTATGCAAATGACAGGGACTTTTTAAGGCTTGCTTACATGACTCCATTAAAAAACCTGAAGCCATGGCAATGCAATGAATTAAGATTCACGTTCCTTCAAGCAGTAAGCTTTAGCAAGAGTATACTAATAGGCTATATTGCAAATGTTTTTGACATTAACTATGTATTAAATTGATAAATGGCATAAATGCTTCTTATAATAGGGCTCAATATTCATATACAGTAGTATATGGCCAAAAACAATAGAGTTTTCAATGTTAACATGCCGATGACAGAATCACTGTTAAGGTGAATGGCCCGGGCTCGCAAGCTCTCTAGTTTGAGAGTAGAGTGGGTGTCTAGCACCTTTGGGACAAAGAGGCTTATCTGGTATCTAGTGAGCCTGCTTCATCAAAATCCACCAAAATCATTGACAGGTCGAGGAGAAGGGAAGTTAAACCTACTTGAAAGACGCTACTATTTTTTCAAAAGGGCTTCGAGCAAGGGTGTAACTTTGGTTTGAGAAGTGGGGGGGCACAAATGGGGGAACATTTTTCTGACTGATGAATTCCATTTCATGCAGTTTGTGACTATGGTGATTATTATTATCATTATTTATTAGGTGAATAACTGGTTTTTACACACCAGTAGCTTCAGTAAAGCAAAAATAACGACTCGAGAAAACAGCTATACTCTTGAATGATTCTTCAGACTTAGTTTTTTATCAACGGGATTCTATAATGTCTTAAATGACACAACTATAGCAGATTCATAATTCAAAATCATAACACAAAACAGGGAACGTAAATTACCTTGTTTTTTTTTTAAATACTGGGTGACTAGTTCTCTTCCTTGTCTTGCCCTTTCTTCTCTTTATTGTTTCTCTTTTCTCTTTTGATATCATGATTTTGTCATGCCGCTGCACCATGTCGATACACAATCTGCATTATATTGCGCCAGTGTCACTTTATAAACTGCATTTATAGTAAGAAAGTGCACAAATGCGAATAGGTGATTCTCGCAAAATTAGACTTATGAGGTGTCATGAAACATTTTATAAAAATTATTTAAATGCAAAGTAAGAGTATCAAAATAAGAAGCATACAGTTACAAACATCTCTTCGTGAACTATCTTGCACATGATTTCAAATGACATCATACAAACCAATTTGGTTGTTTTTTCCACATTTAAGGGGAAAGTTTTCATTACCCCAACGCATCCATGACTGGATTTGGGTTCTTTGACATGGAAATATTTATAATTAAAAAATCTAAAAAATAAAAAGCTTCGGAGCAAATTCCACTTTGGCGTGCATATGATACGCCAGTCCTTCCCATTCACTTAAACGGTACATTTTTTTTGTCGTTTTATTTATTGGTTTCTCAATTTTTTTCTGTTTTTTAAACCATTTTCGCTTGGGTTTAGGGTTAGATTTTAGATTTGCTTATGAGGTTATTTAATATACAGGTTTCTCTATGTTTTTGTCCATACTTAAGCCATGGTCGCTTGGAGTTGGGGTTAGAGATGGGGTTTGGGTTAGGATGTCATTTTTATATAACAAAAAGTTGGTCTAACCCTAAACCCAAGCGAAAATGGTAAAAAAAAAATAGCAAAAAAATTGAGAAACCAATAAATAAAACGACAAAAAAAGCACCATTTAAGTGAATGGGAAGACTGGCATAACATATGCACGCCAAAGTGGAATTTGGCATATGTATTGCACGATTTTTACATTTCGTGTTATTTATATGCAACTCCGTGAGACTGGGGTGGTTATACTATAAACATTTACAGTAAAGAAACATGTGGTGTTTGGTGATCATTGGTAAATGTAGAGACAATAATAATGAATATAAATGTGTCCAAGACCAATTTTCTCATCCTCCGCAACAGTTTTAAATTGTTTAAGCCCTGAATGAACTAACTTTTTCAAAAAAAAAATTGTTGGAAGGGTCATAATTGACTGTGACACTCAAGATGGCTACCAGGTAAGCAGTTCTTTTATTTTCTCTTCAGATAAAAGTTAAAAATTTTGTCATAGTACCTAAACAACTTTTTAGTTCTCATTACCGAAACATGAGTATGTAAATGCAGGGCTCAACATAAAGGACTGCCCGGTTGCCCGGGGCAAGTGTGAGAGACGCTCGGGCCAGTAAAAAGTATTGTCACTTGCCCGATCGGGCCGGTGCTCATCCTCAGTCACTGAAATATATTTTCATCAATGTATATTATTTAACATATTGGAAGCAAACATTTACTTGGGCAAAACACAACTAAAGAAATTATGCAATATTTTGCAGAGTTGGCTGTCAGTTTACAGGTAAAGCAGAAAAGTTGGGAATATGTATACAATTATACTTGACTTTTATTATTATTATTTTATTAAAATTATTATTTAAAAATATGTGACACTGACAGTTTTTATTGGGGCCAGTGAAAATTTTGGCAGGGCAAGTGAAAACCTGAACCACTGGCCTGACCGGGCCAGTATAAAAAATTATTTGCGTTGAGCCCTGTAAATGCATATATTTAATGTAATATCCTGTTGCGGTAATTATAATTTTTGATAATGATAATCTAAAAAATGTAAATAATTCTATAGGAAATATTTTTAAATCCTCTAAAAATAATGGTTATAGTAAGTTCAGATCTAATCTTATATGTGTCAAAAAAATTGGCTTCAAGGGCTTTTCAGATGCTGGACACCTTCTAAATCTGGATTTCGTGAGAATCACCCAAATGTCATAGCAATTATCACTAAATACACACAGCTTGTTCTCTTCCGAACTTAAATCCGCACTGCGAGACCGTGGATTGAAGGACTTTCAAAAGTTCATGGGCCCTTAGAATCGTCCTAAGCCTCCCCCTTTACGGTGCCCCTGTCAACACAGGCAGACTGTCTTTGTCCTGCTCTGTCCTGCTTTTCAAATGACTGGATTTTGAAAAGTGGGGGGACCCCAATGGAAATTACGCCCCTGGCTTCAGGTGCCCCTAACTGCTTTGAAGATAACCATTATCTGCTGGCCATGATTATTTTTCTTTACATTTTATCTTGAGACTCCTCCTGACCTGGGAAAAAGGGGGCTTCTTCGGGACCCTTCAATTAAAATATTGCATTTATAATACACAGATATCAGTTGGAACAGGACAAAAGATAAATTATATTTACAACAAGCTGTGCTAACCATTGAGACGTTTGAGTTCTATCAATAGAATAAAAGTGTAACACTGGGATTTAGACTCTTTTACATGGACTTTTTACAGTGGTTGCAGGAAAAAAAAATGATGTACATTAATTTTTAATGTGAAAACGTTAGCACTTTCTTGCAGAAGCTTCAACAGGAAAAGTAAAACTACAACATTTTATCCTTCCCTTTTGTATTTGCTGTTGGTAAATGTCGGACACCTGATGGTTAAGTTCCTGGTCTCTAATGGCTTTCTCTGTCACTTTTAATATCCACAGCTATCTCTATATTTCCGAAAGGAGTAGACAACACTAAGCAGAATTTAGTTTGATGCACTGGGGCACATCACAATTTGGAGCTTGGAATCAGATCTTGGCTCATGCCTTTCCAAAAACAGATGATAACACGTTGTGTCTCATCGTATCTGTAGAAAGTGTTAATACTGCAGCCGATTTGCAATTATTAGCTTGGCATAATTGGCACCAAGAACCGTGTTTAATGGAGATCACTGTATTTGCTGTCATTTATGCGCTGACTTAGGATAAAGACAGATTAGATACACTCTGAGAAGTCTGCAAATTAACATTTTAAATCCCAAAAATACTCTTTTAAATACACATGCTGCTGGATCAAGGTTCCGCAGAAACTACCTGAAGTTTTAGATTTTTGGTGTTTAAAAGGATGCAAACTGCAGGAGATTGTCAATCAAAGGGCTACAGATTTGAAAGATCTGCATTATTTATGTATACATTATATACTTAATAGGTCATGCAAAATGATATAGGCCTACTCCTAATTCTCATACTATTGCTCTTTTAAGACGAATCAGGTATAAAGTTTGGAAAAAATTGTAATGTACAGTAAATGTAAACAAGTGGAATAAAGATAAGAGATATTAAAAACTCAAAGATAAACTGCGATAAACAGTATCACAGTTTTGAATTACCGAACTAGATAATTCAAAGTGGTAATTTATATGAATCTCATTCATACAGTACATTTCAGTATGATCTGCTTTCGCTCAAGTGACGTTGGGTATGGGGGTGGAGCATTGAAAAACATTGCTTGTTTTTCTGTTTAAACAGCCATATGTTTTAGTACAATGCACATCATATGTATTAATGTGAATTAGCCACATCATAAAATACTAACAAATTCCCATTAGCTCAGGCTGGACCATACACTTAACATAAAGAATAGCAAATGAA
>NC_133343.1:23636053-23703553 GCF_030506205.2 Paramisgurnus dabryanus | reverse complement strand
ATCATAGAAACTCCTATCAAGAATGCAACCTGCACTGCAAAGATAACTGTAGCTGAGAGCTGCAAGTTGCAACCCGTTCACCGACTTTTCCCAGTAAACTACAGCCAAAACGATAATCAGAAGTGTATGTGAAAGAGAGAGAGAGGCAAAAAAAAGATCAGTTTGGGCAGGAGTACAGCAGATTTGAAAGGCAGAGCATAATGTACTCATCATTTTCACACCACATGGCTAAGTAAATAACTAGAACAGCCCCGACAGCACTCCAGTAGTGCACACGCAGTTGTGTTAATTCTAACACAGAATAACAAGTGTGCAAAGCATCAGAACAAGCTGTTTGCGTGTGTACCCGTACGTAACCTTTGCCTGTAAAGTTATTATAGCAAATGCACTCATTTATGCATTTTATTCAAAGTGACTTATAGTGCATTACAAGGTATACATGAGAACTCACATAATGAAAATTTTTTAGAAGATGAATACATGCATTCAACATCAAGTCCTATTGATGTTGCTCGACTGTAAAATGTAAAAATGGCAGGATTAAAAATACTACATTTAAGAAGTGCTTGTACTCTTGTCAGAAGTCAAGTTACAAAGACAAAAGGAATGGCAAATAGAGGAAAGAGAGATTTTTGATCTCTCAAAAAGAGTAAATAAATGGATTCTTGTGAAAAATAGAAATTTCAGAAGGAAACGCTGCTCGATAGCTTGACAACAACAGAAGATTTCTCACACGTTAGCTATTCTAGTGACAACATAAGGACAGTGAAGGTGCTAAAGGGAGTTTTATATAGAAGTCTTAAAATTGGCCCACAAAGCAAGCAATTGCTTTTTCTGTAAGTTATAGTTTTGGATCACTTCTTGCTGTACACCCATTTGCCAACACAACCTTAAAAGGGCCAATTAATTTTTTTGGCACTTGCCAAACTGAACCATCTGACACTAGTGGTGTGCTAGTGTCCTTGTAAAAACCATAGTTTGGATGACAATAGCATTGAAGAAATGTGCTGTCTGCAATCAGCCAAATTGTTAAATGTATTTTAATTGATTTAACAAGCAAATCATTTAATATAATAAAGGCTGGTCATGTGATCTTACATGATTGTTAGGCTAAAGTATGGGGTAATGTACAGCCACTTGTTATAGGAAGAGGAGGGTCTTGTTTCACACTGAAAGGGCTTATTTTGCGATGTACCAAGTACTCTGCTTCACGTCGTGCCTAACCCCTCGTTCAGACAGCCAACGACAAGCAGTAGCAGAGCGACACGATCTCATTCATTTCAATGGAAACCTGGCGACTTCCGGCGACACGAGTGACAGTGACCGTTGGCGACCGTATGGGCGTGTCCAGCGACGCGAGAAAGTTAAGAAAAGTTTAACTTTATGCAAATGTCGAGCGACTTTCGGGAGAGACTACCAATGAGAACAAAGCAGTGGAGTTCACGTCACCCTTCTCTCGTCAGTTACTGGCGTGGATGGTACTCATTTGTTTATGACAAGCAGATTTAGAAACGCCTCATTGAAAGAGACAAGCGACACACAGCGATAACGTCGCTGGCTGTCTGAACGAGGGGTAACTGTGCATTCAGACCGCCACCGGCAAGAGCGTCAATAAAAGCTGTGGCTGCCCTGACAACGACGCTAAAGAAAAGTTGTAGTGGACGCTCTGACGCTCGAATGCATTCTCTGAACTCCTCTCAGGCGGAGGTTTCCGCCTTCCGATTGGTTGCCTGTGAACATTTCCACCTTCCGATTGGTTGCCTCCGAACCACGTCATATCTCATTACCATAAAGTTGAGCTGATTTCAACTCTCCTCGACGCTCACGCTGTACATGGCGCGCCGCGCCGCTGCTCGCCAGAGTTCGCCGCCGGCTCTCATTGAAAATGAATGACTTCCGGCCACTTTGACGCTCTCGCCGGTTGCGGTATGAATGCACAGTAACAACAGCCTTTAGCCATTACTTATTAGCAATACAGCACAGCCTCTCATACCTTATTGCTTACATAAGAGTTTTAGACTAAGCTCCGCCCACAGAAATAAGTCAGTTGCCAGCTAAGCTCAAAGGGCTCCGACCAAGCTAAACTGCTGTCGAATCACAACACACTAGCTACACAATCAGAACTCGTTACGTATTTCCAGTCTTGGGGAAAGTTACTTTTAAAAGTAATGTGTGAGGGTTTGCAGGAACAAATGAACCCAAGAGCAGACGATGTCGGGGGAGAACAGAAGACACTTTTATTTTAACAAACACTAACAAAACAAAGACCCACGAGGGGGTACACGACATGAAACACTAAACTTCTACTAGATAGCAAGACTAGACTAGAACATATAACAAGGTACAGAACACAATGAACCTGCACAGAACTAAAGATACACTGACATTAAATAGAAGAAAGCAAACAAGATAACGAGCGGGAACAGGTGATGGGAATAAGTGATAATTAACAATAAGCAGGAGGACGAGGGAGCGGGGACAAATGACAAGACACCGGAGGTACATGCCAAACACAAAAACAAGGCATGAACCTCCACACAAGGCCAGGGACTGCCAGAACTCTGCCACCATGACAAAATACAAATATAACAAGACTTCAAGGCAGAGTCCTGACAGTAGCCCTCCCTCAAAGGACGCCACCTGGCGTCCAAGAAGGGAACACACAAGACAAGAGAACATAATTAACATGACAAGACTAGAACACATCAGACTAAAACTAAACAAGAGGTGCCAAAAACAAGATAAAACAAAACTAAAATCAAACACACATAAGTCCACAAGATACTAAAACAGGACAGTCCACGGGGGTTTGGGGCGAGGACGCAGCTGGGATTGCGCGGGCTGAATCGACCGCGCGGGATGCGCGGGACGGGTCGGCGGCACGGGCTCTGTCGCCGGCTCTGGCTGCGCGGGCTCCGGCTCTGGCTGCGCGGACTGCGCGGGCTCCGGCTCTGGCTGCGCGGACTGCGCGGGCTCCGGCTCTGGCTGCGCGGACTGCGCGGCCTCCGGCTCTGGCTGCGCGGACTGCGCGGCCTCCGGCTCTGGCTGCGCGGACTGCGCGGGCTCCGGCTCTGGCTGCGCGGACTGCGCGGGCTCCGGCTCTGGCTGCGCGGACTGCGCGGGCTCCGGCTCTGGCTGCGCGGACTGCGCGGGCTCCGGCTCTGGCTGCGCGGACTGCGCGGGCTCCGGCTCTGGCTGCGCGGACTGCGCGGGCTCCGGCTCTGGCTGCGCGGACTGCGCGGGCTCCGGCCTGGCGATGGCTCTCCAAAGAGCACTGAGGAGTGCTGCGCGTTCGCCCTCCGCCAACCAGCAAGAAGCTGGACGAACTGCAGTGGGCTGCAGGACCTTGACTGGAGACATCGTGACGGACCCTGACACCGTCGCTGGGTTCAGTGTTGGCAGGTTCATCTGTGAGGGGTTGCTAGACAGATGAACCCAAATGCAACGATGTCAGGGATAAAAGAGAACAGAAGACACTTTTATTTTAACAAACACTAACAAAACAAAGACCCACGAGGGGGTACACGACATGAAACACTAAACTTCTACTAGATAGCAAGACTAGACTAGAACATATAACAAGGTACAGAACACAATGAACCTGCACAGAACTAAAGATACACTGACATTAAATAGAAGAAAGCAAACAAGATAACGAGCGGGAACAGGTGATGGGAATAAGTGATAATTAACAATAAGCAGGAGGACGAGGGAGCGGGGACAAATGACAAGACACCGGAGGTACATGCCAAACACAAAAACAAGGCATGAACCTCCACACAAGGCCAGGGACTGCCAGAACTCTGCCACCATGACAAAATACAAATATAACAAGACTTCAAGGCAGAGTCCTGACAGTAGCCCTCCCTCAAAGGACGCCACCTGGCGTCCAAAAAGGGAACACACAAGACAAGAGAACATAATTAACATGACAAGACTAGAACACATCAGACTAAAACTAAACAAGAGGTGCCAAAAACAAGATAAAACAAAACTAAAATCAAACACACATAAGTCCACAAGATACTAAAACAGGACAGTCCACGGGGGTTTGGGGCGAGGACGCAGCTGGGATTGCGCGGGCTGAATCGACCGCGCGGGATGCGCGGGACGGGTCGGCGGCACGGGCTCTGTCGCCGGCTCTGGCTGCGCGGACTGCGCGGGCTCCGGCTCTGGCTGCGCGGACTGCGCGGGCTCCGGCTCTGGCTGCGCGGACTGCGCGGGCTCCGGCTCTGGCTGCGCGGGCTCCGGCTCTGGCTGCGCGGGCTCCGGCTCTGGCTGCGCGGACTGCGCCGCCTCCGGCTCTGGCTGCGCGGACTGCGCGGCCTCCGGCTCTGGCTGCGCGGACTGCGCGGGCTCCGGCTCTGGCTGCGCGGACTGCGCGGGCTCCGGCTCTGGCTGCGCGGACTGCGCGGGCTCCGGCTCTGGCTGCGCGGACTGCGCGGGCTCCGGCTCTGGCTGCGCGGACTGCGCGGGCTCCGGCTCTGGCTGCGCGGACTGCGCGGGCTCCGGCTCTGGCTGCGCGGACTGCGCGGGCTCCGGCTCTGGCTGCGCGGACTGCGCGGGCTCCGGCCTGGCGATGGCTCTCCAAAGAGCACTGAGGAGTGCTGCGCGTTCGCCCTCCGCCAACCAGCAAGAAGCTGGACGAACTGCAGTGGGCTGCAGGACCTTGACTGGAGACATCGTGACGGACCCCGACACCGTCGCTGGGTTCAGTGTTGGCAGGTTCATCTGTGAGGGGTTGCTAGACAGATGAACCCAAATGCAACGATGTCAGGGATAAAAGAGAACAGAAGACACTTTTATTTTAACAAACACTAACAAAACAAAGACCCACGAGGGGGTACACGACATGAAACACTAAACTTCTACTAGATAGCAAGACTAGACTAGAACATATAACAAGGTACAGAACACAATGAACCTGCACAGAACTAAAGATACACTGACATTAAATAGAAGAAAGCAAACAAGATAACGAGCGGGAACAGGTGATGGGAATAAGTGATAATTAACAATAAGCAGGAGGACGAGGGAGCGGGGACAAATGACAAGACACCGGAGGTACATGCCAAACACAAAAACAAGGCATGAACCTCCACACAAGGCCAGGGACTGCCAGAACTCTGCCACCATGACAAAATACAAATATAACAAGACTTCAAGGCAGAGTCCTGACAGTAGCCCTCCCTCAAAGGACGCCACCTGGCGTCCAAAAAGGGAACACACAAGACAAGAGAACATAATTAACATGACAAGACTAGAACACATCAGACTAAAACTAAACAAGAGGTGCCAAAAACAAGATAAAACAAAACTAAAATCAAACACACATAAGTCCACAAGATACTAAAACAGGACAGTCCACGGGGGTTTGGGGCGAGGAAGCAGCTGGGATTGCGCGGGCTGAATCGACCGCGCGGGATGCGCGGGACGGGTCGGCGGCACGGGCTCTGTCGCCGGCTCTGGCTGCGCGGACTGCGCGGGCTCCGGCTCTGGCTGCGCGGACTGCGCGGGCTCCGGCTCTGGCTGCGCGGACTGCGCGGGCTCCGGCTCTGGCTGCGCGGACTGCGCGGGCTCCGGCTCTGGCTGCGCGGACTGCGCGGGCTCCGGCTCTGGCTGCGCGGACTGCGCGGGCTCCGGCTCTGGCTGCGCGGACTGCGCGGGCTCCGGCTCTGGCTGCGCGGGCTCCGGCTCTGGCTGCGCGGGCTCCGGCTCTGGCTGCGCGGACTGCGCGGCCTCCGGCTCTGGCTGCGCGGACTGCGCGGGCTCCGGCTCTGGCTGCGCGGACTGCGCGGGCTCCGGCCTGGCGATGGCTCTCCAAAGAGCACTGAGGAGTGCTGCGCGTTCGCCCTCCGCCAACCAGCAAGAAGCTGGACGAACTGCAGTGGGCTGCAGGACCTTGACTGGAGACATCGTGACGGACCCCGACACCGTCGCTGGGTTCAGTGTTGGCAGGTTCATCTGTGAGGGGTTGCTAGACAGATGAACCCAAATGCAACGATGTCAGGGATAAACAGAAAACACTTTATTCTTTCACAAAAAAAAAACCCACGAGGGGGTACAAAACATGAAACACCAAACTCTGACATAAAACACTAAACTCTGACTGATATCTAGACTTCACACGAACACGGGAAACAGAACACAATGAACCTGCACAGAACTTCTTCTTCTTTTGTGGGTTTACTGGCGGGTTGCAAACCAACTGAAAGGTGCATACCGCCACCTACTGTACTGGAGTGTGACAAGGAAAGTCTGCATGACTCAGATTAAATTCTATGAATTACCGCAATGTTTTTTAAAAACCTCATTAATGCCCTTATTAGCCTACCCGTGTATGTCCCTTCATTTAAAATATTGCCCATTGTAAATTCTGTAATCCCCATTTCTTAAACTTCTCTAATGTACAATATTCTTTCCTGCTGGTATTTCACACATGACATTAAAACATGTTCCACTGTCTCCCTTTCCTGACACCCATCACAAAGACCTGAATTGTGTTTACCTATTATGTAATTATTTGCATTGAGCCTAGTATGTCCCATTCTTAATCTTGTAAATATTATATATTCCCTCCTACTTATATTATGATTTATATTGCTTTGCTTTAATTTACCTTGTATGTTATAAAAATGTCTTCCCTTCATACATAAATCCCAAGATACCTGCCTGCACAGAACTAAAGATACACTGACATTAAATAGAAGAAAGCAAACAAGATAACGAGCGGGAACAGGTGATGGGAATAAGTGATAATTAACAATAAGCAGGAGGACGAGGGAGCGGGGACAAATGACAAGACACCGGAGGTACATGCCCAAACACAAAAACAAGGCATGAACCTCCACACAAGGCCAGGGACTGCCAGAACTCTGCCACCATGACAAAATACAAATTTTACAAGACTTCAAGGCAGAGTCCTGACATAATGCATTACAATATTAAGTTACTCCCCAAAAAAGTAACTAATTGTGTTACTTAGTTACTTTTCATCAAAAGTAATGATTACATATACTTTTTGGTTACTTTTGCGTTACTTTTTCTTGGCTGAAACGTTCTGCATTCAGAAATTGCATATTTCATCACAAAATTGTCGAGCTCTGGCCTTTCAGTTTTCAACACAGGCATGTACGCATAGAGTGCATAATTCTATGTGACTACATTCAGTTTAATTCAGTACGTATTTTTTTTATAAAATTAATTAAACTGAAAGAAACTTGCATTACTTTTTCAAAAAAGTAACTCCAATATTAATGTGTACATTCAAAAAGTAATGTGTTACTTTACTTGTTAATTCAGAAAAATAATATTATTATGTTTCCCCCAACACTGCGTATTTCTGAAGGAGGGACTTTATAGAACAAGACGTCAGCCCGTTTTTAGGACATTGAAAACAACACTATAGAGAAAACAAGTTTTTTACACACGAAACATGAACACATGGTATATTGCGCACCATAAACACAAGCATAGCTTCAAAAACACAGGAAAACGGGACCTTTAATGAATGCAGACTTTCCAAGTGTAAAACCTGTTTTAAAAAAAGACGTTCAAATGTCATGAGTATACTATTTTGTTTAAACTTTTGTAAATATAATGTAAAAAATTATGTAACGATCTAAATGATCCCAACCGAGGCATAAGGGTCTCATTACCCCCTCCCCCCAATTTTTTTTTACTTTTTTAGGTAGGGTAACAGATTTGATCCTGAAACATTTTTAGTTATGCTTGTTAAAAGTCTCCTCACATCCTGATAGCAATCACTGTGTTAAAGCTATGGTCTACGATTTCAAAGATTGTTCATTATTAATAACCTTGTTTAGATGCTGGTTATGGTTCTACAGTAAAATCCTAACAATATGAAGGGAAAAAATAATGAAAAAATCCATTCACTGTATTGGGTGTACAGCGGCAGAGAACTTGACCAATGTAAGCTGTCCGGCCGGACAGCTTACATGGGTCGACTGCTCTCATCCAATCCTCGCTCCACTTGAAACTCCACCTTGTGCTCCCATCTCCAACCCACCCCGCCCGCGACATGAAATTTCTGACAGTGTATGGTAGCAAAGTAGCAACAGCTCACAAATGGAGAAAAAACAAACCGATAGCAGCAAGCGGCTCCTGCTTGGAAGAAAGAGAAAGTCTGTAAAAGAAAGAGCAGAGATATAAACGGAGACTCAAACGGCGGACTCAAAGTCGAATTAATATAGGGTCTGCCATTGACCGTTGGAGGAAGCTTCAGGGAGATATGGGACTGAAAACCGACGATGACACGGCGGACTTTCTGTTGAGCAGGTACGCATTTATTTATACTTTTATGGTGTGCGGTGTTACATAAATATCTTTATGTCTGACAACATGCTAATGGCGGACCTTTTGTTGAGCAGCTACGCATTTATTTATACTTTTATGGTGTGAGGTGTAACGTAATATCTTTAGATCAGTCTCACAACATACTTATGCTGCCGGTCGGCATTGGAATGTTAGCCGTTTAGCATCGCGTATCACGGGTCAAAGTAATTATATTTAATAATGTGCTTGAATTTCAATAAGCCTAGCGGGTTTCTGTTCGAGCCGATCGGAATTTGAACAAGATGCGCTGTGTGCTGCTATAACAATTGCTCAAAACCTTAGCATACTAACTAATAATTATTGTGCAAATGATGTGCGCTGGGTTGCACTTTTGACCAGGGGAAACGAGGCTCAGGAGGGGAAACGTATGCCAAAAATGTTGTTGTGAAAGTAAATAACGTCAATCAGTCATAATTGTAAGTGTTCATTCCTTCAAGGTTTTTTTTGTTTACTGCTCGGTAAATCTCTGTTCCGATGCTTACTACCGGTGATCACAGCTTGACTGAGTGACGTTGTTCATGTCGTTTCCCGGTGGGAGGGATCAGGTAGCACAGAGGGGCGGGATGAGTTTTTTAAAACGTACAAACCGTCTCTGGCTTTCTCGACCGATTTTCAACATCGTAGACTACAGCTTTAAGTTGTTTAAATGTATTTGTAGAAATTTATGTCATCTGTGAAAGGCGTAGGACCAAAAACTGTTCAACCAAACACAGATTTCGGTCGAACGGACGTTGCCATTTTTGTCCCTCAAATGTAAGCGTAATTTGAATGCCCACCGCGCATCGTGCAGCTAGTCCACTCAGACACCATACGTCATCGGCGCGTTCACGTGCGCTCACCTCCTGTTTGTAAACGGTGAGAAAAACTGACACCTGCACAGGAGCCACAAAACGAAAGACATCTTTTATAACAATAACACAAAAAACTGCCTGGATCAGCAAAGAGCAAAAACCCAAATTAACATCGGTAACTTTACTGCTTTACCACGAGATGCAAACAGCTGCAGGAGGCAAATGGTCTGAAAGGGTCGTTGCACTGTTTATTTTGGTAAGGTAGGTACGCGATATGTTTGTACTGAGATGGATTCAGATATTCTACTTTAATGAAACATTGTGTTGCTTATGAAATTTGTGTTCGTTTACGGATTAGCGTAAAGATATAGTTACTACGTCTACACAACGGAAAGCGTGCTTTAACTGTTTCTGATGTAAACCAGTTGTTTATGTTGGTTATTTTGGAAATGTTATTCACTTTGTACTGCAAAGTTTTCTCACTGGTGAGACGAGATATGTGACGTCTGATCTGTGCGTGTTCATGTGTTTTGAAAGAGGTGTGACTTTGGATGGCGATTTGACTGAAGGGTGGGATCGTGATTTCATTGCTAGGCGGCTACCGTTAGCATTTTTCAAAATGTGAAACCCTACCTTTACAGTAACTACAATTTCTCATCTGGCACTAGCCATGTGACGTGCCAGATCTATACAAAACACGGTGATATGAGCAGCGCTGGAGGCTACAGCCATTCACACTCAGTCTGTTTTATTCATACGTGAGGCCGGAGGGCGCTATAATGCCAGACAGTCTAATTATGACACTTATAGAAGACGACGTACTGTCAGAGGTCAGGGGTCAGACATGTCCATGAACAGTCATGTGGAAATTGCTATTTTGTTCAATAACAGGCAAATGGTTTGAAGCATGGAGACAATAAACACGATTGAGATTATATATGGTTTATCTCTGTTCTGGTATTTTCATAACAATACTGTACATTTACAATGTTAAATTAATCAAACATAGCCTTTAGCATTAAGGCATAAAATAACTTATTTTCTGTCTTATTTTGTAAAAAAAAGCCATGCATGGTTGTTTAAAGCACTCGACTCTTAATGTTATAAAGTGAATTTTATTATAAATCCCTTTATTTGCCGTGTTTTGATGATGTGCTAAGCTAACGTACTCGCTGTTTTGTAAACACCTGCTTCATGCTCTGGAGATATGAGATGTTTTTAGAAATAATTTCGACTGGTAAAGCTTCTTTTTAGGTATGTTTCTTTTTTGTAAGAAATGCATTTGATACAAAGAAAGTGGATTGAGACTTTTGATCAAAGAAAGAAGGGACTAAAACTTGTAAGTAATTAATTATAATAATAAAAGAATAAACATTTAGACAGCCATATTCTGGATTAAGAGTTGTTAATGAGTCATCCGGATGCTTATATTTAATGGGTCTGTCTAACACACGGAACAATAGGATAATAAACTTAAAGGTTGCTTGTAAGATATGAATAAACAAACATTAGCTTAGCATTTTTGCCGTTTTCTCGAAATAAATGTACATGACGTGGTTTTAAAATTGTCCGCAAGTGTGTGTTTCACTTATGTAACATGTGACCTTTCGACATAATTATGTAATAATACATAAAGTCGCACTGGCATGTCACACGGCTAGTGCAAGATGAGAAGTTGTGGTTTAAAAGTACTTTTTTTGCTTTATTTTCTTGGAAACTGTGTCATAAACAAAATGTTATTGGTTAATTTAAACAGTTGGAGGTTATCCTTGCACTGATTTCCTGTTTTTAGTTGAAATTACGTCATCAAACAATGCTGGGCTTTCCAGGGCATTTCAGTGGGCCTTTAAGTATTGCCAAGAGACCGCAGGACTATAACATAGACATTGATGTGCCCTTATCTTAGAGTAGTGGTTGACCAATATAGAGTTTTGATTAATTGATTGTAAAATAAATCCATCCCTATCCTGGAAATGTGGTTACATCCTTAACAAAACAAAACGCAGGTATGAGGCAGACTGTGCATGGGAAGCAAAAAACACAAAACAGTGATTTTAAGAAAATGTTTTTTACATGAACCTGTCTTGAAGCATTTGACATTTCATCTAACCCTACATGAAAGATAACAGCTTACTTGCTAAAGCATGAAATTTCAATCATGTGTGTTGGTTTTAGGGTGCGTTTGGCCCTAGGAGGGACACAGAATCGGACAAACCTTTCCCTTCCCTCACTAGGTTTTTTTTCTGGCTGAGCACAGCAGTCTACAGTGATGGCCGGGCGTACTAAGAAAGCTCAGTTTCCAAATCCCTTAAATATTTCACTCCTCTGACAGAGCTGAACACTGACTCCTCTGTTTGCCCTCTTTGTGCCCTGCTTTTGCACCTGTTCCAGCTCCTAAGTCTCGGTCTGTTCCTCTTTTTCGTCTCGATGCAGCGCCTTCCCCCTTTTTAAGAAGACTCTTCGCCAGGCCAGCATTATGCTAATTTTCCCCACAACAGTTTAGGTGAAGAAAACATACTGCATTCTCGCCTAACAATGACTTTTCTTTCTCCGTTTCACTTCGACGCTAATGTACCCTGCAGTTAAAGGTAACTTTGTCTTTTCAATGCAAGGACAGTGCTTTTCAATCAGAGTAAGATACGCTTATGTGTGCACGTGCGCGCATCTATACATGTTTATAAGCGGACATGTGCACAGGGGAAAACGTTTCTAACCCGTGGCCACATTTGTTGAAAATTGTTGCAATAATGATATTGTTGCACTGTTGCACTCCAGCACGTGATTGGCAAGAGGTCATGAGCCATAAAAGAAATAAAGACAGTTATATCAGCCACAAGTCGTGCATGAAAGGCCTGTAGTGTCTCTCCAGAGAAGGAATGAGAGTTGTATGTATTTGTGCGCGTGTGTGTGTGTGTGAGAGAGAGAGAGAGAGAGATAGAGACAGGGAGAGAGAGAGAGACAGAGAGAGAGATGCAAAGGCATCGAAGGGTGTCAATATATTCTGAAATTGAATTAAAGTGTAATTAGGGAAATCATTACCTGACACTTTAGCAGGTGGGATTTGGTTAATTTACTGCACCATCGTTCAGTGAATTAAGTTTGCCTTATAAGACTTCAGGTTTAGCTAAAGGTGATGGGCACATTAGAAAGGGCTTAATTTCAATCAACCGGCTCGACTTCTTGATGTTGCCAAGTTAAACTATTGTGATTTTGTACATCACTAGCTGCTATTGCTTAACAAACCAATTGTTTTATACATCTGTTTAAGGAGACATATCATTAAAATCTGACTTTATAATTGGGTCCCCAGTGCTTCTATCAACCTAGAAAATGTGAAAAAGATCAACCCAGTAACTTAGTTTTGGTAAACCATTCTCTGCAAGCATGTGAAACAATAGGTCATCAAAATTTGGCTCCCCTTGTGATGTCAGAAGGGGATAATACCACCCCTTAATCTGCACTATCCAACCACGGCACTGCAAATTGCAGAGATCAGCTCAATTGCATTTAAAAGGATACACACAAAACGGCACATTTTTGCTCACCCGTACAGAGTGGCAATTTTAAAATGTTATAATAAATTATCTATAAGATATTTTGAGCTAAAACTTCACATATGTACTCTGGGAACACCAGAGATTTATTTTAATTTTTTTTAAAAAAGTTGTAAAATGTCTCCTTTAAGGAAAATATAATATAACTCAAGCAGCTTTGACAGAAACTGAGGCAAGTAAATACGTAAATAGAAACAGAAGGACCTTTCCCCTTTTTTGATAAGTAATTTCAGCACTTCTTGTTCACTCTCTCGACTGTTCCCTTTTGGTGAATCAAATCCCCGCTGCTATCCTAACTGCCAGTCAATTACTTTGAGATCTTAGGAAGTACGTGAGATCAACCCTTAGATTAAGTGCGAGTTAACAGTTTAGACATCAAGAGTACATACTACCCTCAAGAATGGTAAACATTTTAAATGACTAAAATCAAAAGTAAAATGGTGGATTGATAAGTCTGAATTATTGATACTGTAGCAGAATGACACAAACTCAGAAAAGAAAAGTACAAGAAGGGACAAACATTTTCATGGGAGCGGGACCTTCAAAAAGTACACTGAATGGTGCATATTGGTACCTATTTGTAAATGGGCTGCACGATTAAGACAAATACCATAATTGCCGATTATTCACCTTGCTATTTTGTAATTGCTGTTATTATTGCCAATTAATAGACTATACATTGAAGTTTTGAAATGTTTAAACATTCAAAATTAGGGACAATACAACAGAAATGAGAACAAATGGACAGCTTTTGGCGAGCATGTTGTTTCCTGATTAGTTTTTCGATTAAGTGTGCAGCCCTACACAAAGTTACACATCGGTACCTTAGAGGAACATACAGTACTGATACCTTAAGGTAGAAATCTATACCAAAATAGTACAAATTAGGACCATTTTAAAAGTTACCGTCCTAGTGACAACTTTTGAAACATTTTATTCTGAGGGTGCATAAGTTTAGCCTTGCTGCGCCCTCCTATGCACTTCTGCTCAATTACATTTTCCTTCAGTACTACGTCTGGGATTTCGGTCTATTCTAGCGTTTCGAGAAGGCACATTTTTGTAGGACCAATCAGCGAACAGAGGGAGTGGCTGAGAACGATGACATTGATGTTGTGCGCCAGTTTGAGTTGTAGTTCAGTAATGGCAGCGGAGAAAGATGTGAGAAAAGCTATTTGGTCCGTTGTTGCAAAACTGCCAAAAATAAAGAAGTTAAAGCCTCTGCAAGAACAATGTTTGCTAAGTTTTGTTGGTCTGATCATTCGGACTTGTTGTTTCCGGCCGGTTTCGGCACACATTAGCGATTGGCTATGGCAGATCCTGAGTGACTCTGGGCAGATCCAATAGTGTTGAACTTTAACAGAGAACCCGCCTACAACGAAGTAAACGTTTCTCAATGGAGGGAGGCCAGACTCTCTGTACAAATGAAATGTACGAGAGTCTGGTAGAACCGGGCTAGCATAAGTTAGCACTTGGTAGTCATTACAGTTCACTTTACGTACTTTAAATAATAAAGTATTCAATTTTTTCAATGTTAAAGAGCACCAATGGTTCGATTCACGATTTAACATTTATTTTGGTGTGTAAGTGTGTGTTAGTACATGTTAACGATATTCAAAAGGTACAAACTCCAAAGTAAATGATGACGCGAGTTATCGTCTCCAACGTAAATCTCTTTTCTTGGACTACAACAAACACACGGATTGTAGGCAACAGTTTACTTCCTGTTCCTGTTGACGTAGACAAGACTGACATTATCATAATTCCTCCCGCTTCGGACTCACAGCCTTAAGTTAACTCCTGTTAGCATTTCATTAATCGTGAATGTCTTAAACATGGTAAGAAGCTTCACATTTTCGTATTCAGACCAATCATAATGTACAGATTAGCTGGCCAATCAGAGACACAGAGCTTATCTAATCCGTGCGTTTCAGGAAGAGAGTAAAATCTGCAATGTATGGTATGTGGGAAAATAATGTCTTTTTGTAACCATAAATCACGCAAACACATAGTATTATACCAAATACACAATATAATGTTGTTTTTAGCAATTAAATCGGTGCTCTTTAAAATAGTGAAGTTCCTAATTTAATAATATTAGGAATTAAGACAACTATTAGTAAACATAGTGATTTATTCGTTTGATAAAAGTAAACACCACGGATCTGTGGAACGCACTCTTAAAAGTAAAGGTGGTTTACGATGCCAGAGAAGAACTTTTTTCCTAAATAGTTTCATAAAGAACCTTTAACATCTGAAAACCCCTTCTGTGTAGGTTCTTTGTAGTGAATGTTCTTTTTAGATGATAGAAAGGTACGAAAGAAAATGTTCTCCTAAGAACCTTTGACTAAATGGTTCTTTGAGGAACTAAAATGGTTCTTTATGGCATTACTGTGACTCTCCGTTTAAGCACCTATTTTTTTTTAAGAGTGAATGCTTGAGCGAAATGAGACAACGAGATTGCTTCAACCAATGGTGTGAGTTTACCGTGAAACTGTCTGTTTGCCCAAAAGCAAATTTGGGGGAGAATATTATGTTTGCAATTCTCTTCAGTGATGCAGAAAACGCACACTTCACCTTTAAATTTCAGTCCCCCTGTAAACTGCCTCTTCAGCACCATGAGTGTCACTGACAGCCTGACTAAGCAAAATTAAATACAGATTAGCATTCCAAAAAGGGAAAGTACCATTAGATAAACCATCGCATCAACCGTGGCACATTATATATTTACATATCGCAATATGCATAATGTTAGTTGAAAATTCAATTGTTTTTTGTTTGTTTGTTTATGCTAAATGCCACAGGATGATGAGCCAAAGCATTCACAGTGCATGCTGCCAGCCCTTTCAATAACAGAGATTGTTTTAAGACAGATGGTGAATAAGAACAGTGTTCGGGGGAATCTTTATTAAACTTCTTTTAATAGCCAAGCCAGCCTTTTGGCAAGCTGTAAAGATTGTTTGAGAAAATTATGGCATTTTAATTTGAACATTTAATCATTATTCTAAGAGAAACATTTAAACAGCCTTTAAAAAGGCAATACATTTGAAATATTTGTCATACTGTACATTGCTGTAGATCTCAATACCATCTTAAAATACTGCTTTGCATATAAGAACATAATAAATAAATGAAAAGCCACACAGGTTAAAGCTCATTCACAACTTTCAGGGTCCTTAACAAGGACATTAAATGTTTTCATTTTCATCAGCCTTTAAAACAGAAAAAAGCAATAAATATGACATATTTGTCATACATTGTTGCTAGCTCTCAATACCATCTTAAACTACTGGTTTGCATATCAAATAAATAAGTGACAGGCCACAGAGGTTTAAGCCCATTAACAACTTTTAGATTCAGGGTCCCAACAAGGACTGTACTTTCTAGGTCTGTGTCATAACTCATGCCGCCTTGTTTTATAGTGTACTATATCCCTGGCCATACCTTAGTTTCCTCAGTTGTCTTTGTGAATAATTGAATAACTGTTATATAAAAGTAGAAAATAAAAGGGAAAGTCTTGAGTTATTTGGTATTTTCAGACTACAGTCCTGCACACTCGCCTCCTGAACTGCGCCATTCATCAGGCAACCACTACAATCCATTCTGCTGCGATATGCCATTTTCTATCAATGACCTATACAATCGGCTCACTCCCCAGACAAATGCCTCTTTAGTCCACCTTATTCAAGCAAAAAGTCACGCTATAAGTAAGGAGGAAAATACTGTTGCCTCTGAACCATGACAGAATCTAATATCAAGATGGATCTACTTGAAAGCACAAACATCATACGAATAATGCATCTCCTCATTGGTTTTTATCAAAAAAAGAAAGCCATTAGCAAATGACCAAAGGTCTGGAATGACAATACGCCCCCTTTCATTTTAATTCCATATATTTATTTTCTGTTTCACTAGAAATAAAAACACTTTTTCTATTTTAATAATAGTGCTTTCCATTGAGCTATCTTTCTCGGTTTTTGTCAGAGTATTGTTTCGTCTTCCGCCCAAAAAATAGACAGATGGGGACAAAAATACAAAGAACACAATGATATAGCTTTAGAACTTATAAAGAAAATAATTTTTTGGATTACACACTATAGGGTAATGAAATTGATCAGGCATCTTGCTGTGTTAGTGCAAACCCTTAGGTTTATTTTAGAGGGTATGCACGTGACGTCACCTTTGGAAAAGTGACTGCAGTTATGCCCACTGAGTGACAAAAAGTCTGAGCGACAGCATTAGCATGTAGCATGAAAAACGCATCTAAAACTGGGGAAGTTGTGTGATTGACTGTGCAAACTGATTCAACAAGAATTTGTAGTGATCGTTTAGTAGTATTAGGAAGGATAAACATACACCCACCTAAAGGATTATTAGGAACACAATCCTAATACTGGGTTTGACCCCTTTGCCTTCAGAACTGCCTTAATTCTACGTGGCATTGATTCATCAAGGTGCTGAAAGCATTCTTTAGAAATGATGGCCCATATTGATAGGATAGCATCTTGCAGTTGTGGGACGCACATCTAGGGCACGAAGCTCCCGTTCCACCATATCCCAAAGATGCTCTATTGGGTTGAGATCTGGTGACTGTGGGGGCCATTTTAGTACAGTGAACTCATGGTTATGTTCAAGAAACCAATTTGAAATGATTCAAGCTTTGTGACATGGTGCATTATCCTGCTGGAAGTAGCCATCAGAGGATGGGTACATGGTGGTCATAAAGGAATGGACATTTAAACGATGCCCAATTGGCATTAAGGGGCTTAAAGTGTGCAAAGAAAACATCCCCCACACCATTACACCAACACCACCAGCCTGCACAGTAACAAGGTAACAAGGCATGATGGATTTATGTTCTCATTCTGTTTACGCCAAATTTTGTCAGTCAACAGAAATCAAGACTAATCAGACCAGGCAACATTTTTCCAATCTTCAACTGTCCAATTTTAGTGAGCTTGTGCCAAGAGATGAGTGGAGATGAGTGGTACCCGGTGGGGTCTTCTGCTCTTGTAGCCCATCTGCCTCAAGGTTGTGCTTGTTGTGGCTTCACAAATGCTTTGCTGCATACCTCGGTTGTAACGAGTGGTTATTTCAGTCAAAGTTGCTCTTCTATCAGCTTGAATCAGTCGGCCCATTCTCCTCTGACCTCTAGCATCAACAAGGCATTTTCGCCCACAAGACTGCCGCATACTGGATGTTTTTCCCTTTTCACACCATTCTTAGAAAACCCTACACTGTAAAAAAATACTTTGCTGCCTTAATTTTTTGTTAAATCAACTCACATTTACAAGTCATGTCAACAGAGATGAGTTGTCACAACTTATAAAATATAAATTTTATAAGCTATAACAACTCACCTGTAGTTATAACAACTCATCTCTAGTCAAGATAAATAATAGTAAGTTGAAATGTCTTGTACATCCAAGTTGTTTCAACAAAAAATTTTAAGGAAGCAAAGTATTTTTCACAGTGTAGAAATTGTTGTGCGTGAAAATCCCAGTAACTGAGCAGATTGTGAAATACTCAGACCGGCCCGTCTGGCACCAACAACCATGCCACGCTTAAAATTGCTTAAATCACCTTTCTTTCCAATTCTGACATTCAGTTTGGAGTTCAGGAGATTGTCTTGACCAGGACCACACCCCTAAATGCATTGCAGCAACTGCCATGTAATTGGTTGATTAGATAATTGCATTAATGAGAAATTGAACAGGTGTTCCTAATAATCCTTTAGGTGAGTGTATATGTTGGGAAAAGAGATGTCTGGTCACATGCCAAGGTCCCCGGACTAGTGGTTGTTTGGCAAGTTGTTAGGGTTGCTGTCAAGGCCAACTACATTCAATTTAAGCTGATAATTGTCCATGATACTGCCGTTTTCTTTTAAAACCCAGCCATTTAGTTCAATGTTTTGCCACTCATTCTTTCAGGGCAGGGGCATCTTCCTGCATGTTCACTGTTAAAGTGACGTCGATGCATACCCTCTATATTCATTTATTTATTTGCCTTGAATAAAACCAATTTCTTTATAAGATATTATGCCATATTTTTGGAATTTAATTTAATTTCAACACCCATGGAACTAATTTAAGACGTGTAGAGTGTAGGGATATATTGGCATTTAAACAAACTTGCTGTTTGTATCCGCATAAGTGTGTAATAATTGCAATTTAGCGTTAGCCGTTAAACAAAAACTAGCTTGCAAACTCACAATGTTGTGAATTGATTTATTGGTTTGCACACTGACCACGTGCGGCATCGGGAAGGGAGTTAATGTTTTTTCAGACATCATCATTAGACATTTCCAGCTGTAGCAATGGTGCTTGTTACTGTGGAACAAAGCTCATATGTCAGAGTCATTAGAGAAGGAGAGCATGACACTGGCTTGGCCTCATCACTATTCGGGTGATTCATACAGCAAGTGCAGAGTCTGACACTTCAGCGGAACACTCAGTGGCTAAGACTAAAGCTTCACCCATTGCTTATGAGAATTTAATAGCCCTTAAGCTCTTGGTGCCAACATGCTAAATTGATTAAATAAACATAAGTTTTACCTAGTCGCAAACAACTAATACGCACATACAGTAGTTAATATGTAATAGTCGACTTACCATCTAATTATGCAAGCAAGTGCAGAATTGTACGATTGAGTGCTATTCTCTTCCTTGCAATAACATTGTCCAAAGACTTCTCACCTATTTACAGGTGGCGCGTTATGAGTGGGATGCAGAAAGAAAATGCGTGGAAAGAATGAATGAGCATAATGGATCCAACAGCAGATGAATGCAAAATAATACTCTGCCCCAGCTGTCAAGACTCTGTCTAATTAAAATATTATCTTTACTCCCCAGATTACTCTTCACCAAGGCGACACATCATTGACACATCAGGTCTGTGTTTTTAGGGAATATTTACCTGTCGCAATGACTTCCTGTCTATGCGTTGATAAATGTTCCTGCCTTGTGATCCCAAGCAGTGCTACAATCTATATCTCAACTCCGCCCACCACAGCAGACTGCCTTTAAAGCGTGCTGCCTCAGCTTTGTCAAGCAGGTGTTTTCTGCACGATCCAGTGATCTGGTGTTGGTCCTGTGGATGTCTTACTATCCACAACATCTGAAAACATCTTGGCAACAACAGTGCTGAAATTCCTCTCACTCTTTCTGTGATAGACGTGATGATTTGATTTCTTCCCCTTTTCTTCTCCTTTCTTCTGAGATTGCTCATTTCCTCACACGGTCGATCACAGAGAATCAATTGAAAGCCAGTGCCTGACTGTGCTCATCCTCATGTGTATATCTATATGAAAAAAAAAAAAAATGGAAATAAAGCATAAAGCAAAATGATCTAATTCTCATTTTATTAAATACAATATAACAAGGGCTGTATATATGTATATCTTTTTGAGTATGCATGTATGCATATATCTATATCTATATATAAATAAATAAATAAACAAATAAATATCTATCTATCTATCTATCTATCTATCTATCTATCTATCTATCTATCTATCTATCTATCTATCTATCTATCTATATATCTATCTAGATAGATGATAGATAGATAGATATATATATATAAATAAAAATAAGTATATATATATATATATATATATATATATATATATATATATATATATATATATATATATAAAATGCGAATTAGATAATTTTGCTTTATGCTTTATTTCCCTTTTTTTCATGTATAGAAATGTTTTAAATGAATCTTAATTATGTTTTATTTTGTTTCAAATAATGCAGCTTTATTTATATTTGTTTACTTTTTCTCGAATAAACAGTGCACAGCCACATGATTGGTTATCAGTTTAAATAAGACAATTGTGAAAAAATATACAGTGCTTTAATCATTTACTATAGTTGGTTATTATAAAGTAGTAAGGGATTTTTGTTTCACTTTTTATACTTTCATATGTATTTTAGTAGCATAACCATATTAAAATCATAATGACTGCAATAAATATAATGCGGAATAAATATAATATTGCAGCTGGAAAAATATCTGTGCATTAAAAATATGACCATTCGATTCCCATCATCCTTTTTAAATAAATTTACATTTATTTTCATTAGCACGTAGTTAAGACTCACTTTGACCCTGAACTAGTACGTTATCTCAGCTCAGAAGCCCCGCCCCTTTCTTTCTCAGCCAGCCAATGAGGAGTGTAGGAGGCTTGCCTCAGAAACAAATTCGATATTTGGATGTTTATAATTGTAATGAGTTTATCTCGTCTAGGTGAAAGATGTTTTAACCAAATTCCGTGTTGAAATGTTTAAACTCAAATCAACCCTGAAGACCAAAAGTACATTCTCTCACAGCTGAGAAGCCGCGCCTCTGTCTATCTCCGTCAGCCAATGAGGAGTGGAGGAGGCTTGCCTCAGAAATAAATTGGATATTTTTATGGTGTATGTCTGAGAAGCATCGCATCCGACATACGCGCAGCTGCACAGACCGGACCTCTGGAATCTACGTTTGTTTTGTGTTTCCTACTCAACGAGTTGAGTAAATATATCAACAGAGAGGAAAAACAGACTTTAATCTCGCCGACCGTTAAACGGTTATGGGATCGCAGCACCGTAACTTCCAATTCATAAGAGACCTGCTTACCTGGAGAGAAAAGAGTGAAGATCGAGCGCTTCTCCTCGCTTTAGTTTCTCCCGTGCAACCGGATTATACGGCACAAGACACTGGGAAATATATTGGATGCTGGAAGGAGTGAGTTGGATGCTGGCTTTTCAGGGCTGTTTTTGCTTTTGCAATGTTTGAAACAAGTTGAACTGAGTCAATTTATCAAAGGTCACCCTCACCGATATCATCATATGCTTTCCATTTGCTGTCATTCGTCTTTAAATGTGAAACAACGCAGGTTGTTGACTTCAGGGGTTAGAACATCGGACACCTGGACGAGGTAATGCATTTATAAACTTATTTTAATTTAAGTCCATATAATATAGCCTACCGCGTCTATGCGTGATGCTGTTTTGGCTGGAGTTGGATTACTGCGTGCAACTTAAATGTAGTTTGGGAATTACATCTTAAAAATTTGAATACCAATACATTGTAGAAAGGTGTAAGCTCATTCCGTGCGCAGATTAACTATGGTTTTACGTTACAATAGTATTTGTAGAAAAAAACAATGCGACCCCACATCTTTTTACAATGACTACAATATCCACGATATATATATATATATATATATATATATATATATATATATATATATATATATATATATATATATATATAAAATATATAAAAAATAACACGTTTATGTGTAATCAAATCATAGTTAATTTTTTTCAAAGATATGTTATATCTTCATGTTAATGTTTATTTTATTTCTTAAATTTAGATTTTTTTTATTAATTATTAATAATTAATTAATTATTATTAATTAGTAATTCATTACCTGATAAAACTATGCCAATTTATAATCTGTTTTAATAACTATTATTAACTGTCTTCCAAAAATTAACCATAGCTTAACTTTTGTATTTGTAGTAAATCATATAACTACAAATGTACTTTGTTTATTCACTACAGTGGCTATAGTTCAACCCCGAACTGTGTAATAACAGTATGGTAATGCAGATAGTAATCATTCTGAAAATAAACATGGTTACTACACTTTTGCTAGAATTTAACCATGGTTAATTTGCTTAAGGGTGCAAATGATAAGTCAATTCTTTGTCAGGGATCAGTTATATACGCTTTTGTTTACCCACTGTCTTTGTTGTTTCAGAAGGTGAGGAAAGTTTGGAGAGAATGTCGAGTCGCAGGGTGAAGCATGAACTGCCAGCGTATTGATTTTAGACTGGCGTATCTCATGAGTCTATGGGTGTGTGTTGTACTAAGCCTTCACTGCTGGGCTATAGCCCCTGTGTCAGCCTCCCATGATGCCGCTGGTCCATTTGGGTGGCTCCTTTCAGATAAAGGGCCTTTTCATCAGTCACAGGAATTCGCTGAATTTGTGGAGCGTTATCAACAAGGCTTCACAACCAAATACAAGATTTACAGGTGAGTCACTTCATTAGTTTTTTTAATATGCAGAATGTTATACTGTCTGTGATGCTTGTTAATTTACATACACATGAACTAATAACAAGAGGTCAATATGGATCTAATAAAGGTTTATTAGTGTGAGAATAACTAAGTGGAAAATTAACTGTACTGGTGGAAATATTGTAGGCACATCTACAACACTTACTTTTTCGCATTCGCCAGATGCTTTTATTCAAATCGATTTCCAAGTTGTGCATGTTCATCAGTACATGTTTTCCCTTAAGAATCGAACCTTTACACCTTTTGTTACCTTTGCTCCGCCAATGCAATATTTTAACAAGCGAGCTGCAGGAACACTTACAGCACACAACAGAGACACTGTGTGTATATGCAAACATGTGCATATACAACACAGCATGCAATGTAAATATTGTGCAATATACAGTACAGAATATAGCACATGAGTATGCAATACACAAATGCAGAAAGATAAGGGTTGACAGTGCAGTTATTAGTAAATGCTAGTTTTAATATGTTATAATGTTACTGATTTGCAGTGTAAACATGGACTATACAGAAAAAAATTGTTACTAAGCAACCTGACTGTTGGAAATTAGATAGAACAAAACTTTTCTCATAGCTCAAACCGTAAGGTGAGCTGTTAAGGGAAGTTGTGCCGAGCTTGAGCCGGGGATTAGATAAAGTGATAAACAGCCCAAAAGGGAAGAGGAGAAAACCGTAAAGCGTTGGCTGAACTGAGCATGACTGACATGCTTATTTGGCAGGGCCGACGGTCCACGCTGCCAGGCACAGATGGAGATGGCAACATTGGGGTTAGTCAGACGCTGTCTCCTCAACATACGTGTGTATCTTTGAACGCTCCAGTGGCTTTATTTGTTCTAGAGATGGAGTGTAGGAGTAAAAAAAAAACGTCCAGTTGTGCTTTCTCTATGTCGGATCTCCCCCTGCTGGTGGAATTTGGCAGCTTTTGTGCATGTACGAGCGAGCATGGATGTGTATGTGTGTTGGTACATGGTTTCACTTTGCATGCCAGGCAGGAAGCCTCTCCTAACATCCCCAGTGCTACAATGACTTTTTAGTGCCTTGTTCTCATACTTGCAGTACAGAGAGGGACAGGTTGCATCTGTTTCACATCTTAGCCAAGAGGGAATCGGTTTTGCATCCTTGCTCTTTAACATGATTGGCCCTGCAATAGATATTTCAGTCAAAAATAATGATATATGGTGCGGAAATAGGTTGTGTCATTGCTTTTAAGTCTGTGCATTTTAATGCACAAATGTCTGTATTCATATACCATCCCTGCAGGAGCAATGAAAGCTGCGGCCACACCTATGTACATTTGTCAGGGTTATTTATCAATTCTCACCAATTCCTTGAAAACTAGACAGCATCAACATTTGCAATGTCTGAAGCTTGTTTGCATTCACTGTTTTTACCAAGACAGAACTTCTGGTGCTGGTTGGTGTGTGCAGTGACATGCATTGAAGGTAAATTTGTGTCTGATGTTCTATTCTCATTCTACCCATTTACCTCTGCCAAAGGTTGAATGGAGCCCAAGGGTACAGTAAAGACTTAGTAGTGTCTATCCTCCCTGTCATATGCTTGAAAGGGATCTCATAAAACATCAGACATATGCTCTCTGGCAAGTGTGTGATGGGAGGGTTCTGTAAGGGAGGGCAGGCGGGCGGGATGGACAGCGAAAAGGCTGCCGGAGCGGATACGTGCTCGCTTACAAGCGTTGCTGCTCTTCCTAGAGATGATAATAGCAGAGCTCCTGGAGCACAAGGTGACAGCAATTGTCGACTTAGCCAGGGCTGTGTGAGCCACAATGAGGATAAGCAGTAATTCTCCCACGCAAATGTCATCTTGCTGAAGTTTTCCCTGTGCTTTGGAGTGCGAGTTGATGTGTAAACATGCAAGTCGACTGGGTCCGATATTCTTCGCATTAGCGACTGCTTGTTCCCTGACTGGAATTAAACACATTACGAAACTGTAAATACGTTTTGTTCTAACAAGCTGCACTTTTATTGTGCTGACAGATACAATAGGAGAAACAGAGATAAGCTGTATTTGTTTAATGTGGAGCTATTTGCCATTTGAAGTGCTGATGTTTAAATGAAAATTTCTTGAATCCCGTCCAGCAGGAGCTGAGAGTTACAGTGTATTGAGCAATAAATGTTTTACGGCTGCCTTTATGAGATGATATTGATGATGGTGCCAGATCTGTATTATTCTGGCTTAATTACGAAGTCATCATTTCAGTGTTACAATGTTTGTATAGACTAAATGTAACGGTAAACCGAAGGAAATAATTTCTTGTAAGGGTGATAGTGGCATAGAGTTCAGATGCAAACGCTCTAACAAAATTGCATCTAATGTGTTTTTTGTAAATGGTAATTTTTTTATTAGGCTCTATAGGTTCAGTAATTTAATGACAATGGAAAAGGTTATTTAGTACTTAAAATGTTTTTTCACAAATGTCACTTATTACAGTTGTTTTATTTGTTTCTATAAATTTGACTGTCTTTTGCTGAAAAACCCTCTATGTGCATGCAAGCCTTTGTGGTAAAGCGATTGAATCGCAAAATATCTAAAGATGCAAGTAAGAATGTAAAAATGAAGAAACTAAACCACACATTAGGAGGTGCTGTGAAACATGTGACTGCCACATTCGGTTGTATTCAGGTACTCACAAGGGACCTAAAGTGCACCTATTTCATTGCTAAAAACAACGTTATGTTGTGTATTTGGTATGGATGCACCGATACCACTTTTTTGGAATACGAGTACGAGTACTTGCATTTCAGTACTTGCCGATACCGATACCGAGTACTTAACTCTTTCACTGCCATTGACGAGATATCGCGTCAATTAAGAGAAAACGTTTCCCCGCCAATGACGAGATTTTCCGTCTTTCCGCAATACCGCTATTATCTTCCGCAACTTTTTAAACCCGGAAGTATTGCCCTATGGCAAGCGGCTGCATGTCCGTGTCTGTTTTAAAGATCGCTCTGAATGAGATCTCTATGAAAAGTCCGTCACAAAAATGGAATTATCTCTGCTTTTTGCTCAAAATTTGGTGTTTTTGCAGAAACCTACCCAAATTTAAAAGTTGATTACAAAAGAACCACTGCAGGTAGGATGAAACGTTTTTTTTTTTTTTTTTTAAAGCAGAGGGTTCTTTCATTTGGTATATCGTATGTTTATATATTTAAAGAAGAACATTTTCTGGAAGGCATTAAACTTTGGTGAAAATCATGAAAAACGCTGGCACTGGCTGGCAACTTTAAAAAAAAATGCTGCCGTTGAAAGAGTTAATAAAAAAAATACATGATTTAACAGATTTTTACAGGTAACAGCTTTAGTCATATAATTTAACAAAAAAACAAGGGACCTGTTTCCAACTTGTTGTAAACTCTGCCTCTTTGGACAACACAAGAGGATTAACCCCATACACGCCGCTCAAACATAGACATTTCTCAAACCGTGGTATCGATCCCCGGTATCGGGGGACTTTTAACGAGTACGAGTACTTTAGAAAATGTGGTATCGAGGCCGATACACGATACCAGTATCGATATCGGTGCATCCCTAGTATTTGGTATGATACAATGTGTTCGCGTGGTTTATGGTTAAAAAACACATTATTTTCTACATACAGTACATTTTTGTAGCTCTAGATTTCCCCTTTCTTCCTGAAACGCACACATTTGAAAAGCTCTGTGTACCTGATTGGCCAGCTAATCTGTACGTTGTGATCGGCCTGAATACCTCTGACATCAGCCGGAAATGTGACGCTTCTTACCACGTTTAAAAAATTCGGTAACAATGCAATGCTAACAGGAGTTAACTTACAGGCTGTGAGTCAAAGCAAGAGGATTTATGATAATGTCGGGCTTGTTTACGTCAACAAACCCAGGAAGTAAACTGTTGCCTACAATCCATGTGTTTGTTGTAGTCCAAGAAAAGAGATTTACTTTCGAAAAGACAACTTGCATCATTGTTTACTTTGGGGTATGTAACCTTTGCATATCGTTAACGTACTAATATACACTTTCACACCAACGGAAATGTAAAATTGTGAATCGGACCATAGTTGCTCTTTAAGTGCACTTAGAGGACTTTGCTTAAAAATTGGCATGGCGTTTAGCGGATTCTGCACACACAGCTGTATTTCTAAAAAGCCTGAGTCTGGGACTAAATGGGTTTGAAGCTGAACATATAATTTGTGTCGAGAGCATTAAATTAATATCATAATCACATTTTTGACAGAGGTGGCTTTTAACAGCTTTTTTGAGCTCCTCAAATGATTAAATATTCCCAAAAATGTATAAATGCCTTAATGCCTGAAGCATTAAAGGTCAGTTATTAGCCTAAAACCTCTTTAGTGTGATCTAATAGATAAAAATGTTTAACACAAAGGCAATAATCTCTGAAAATTTTCCATTAAAGCCTTGGACCATTGATTTTGTAGTGCCTGACACTAATTTGCGCTATTTAGAGGAATGTTTAACCTAATGCAGTCATCTGTGTACCGCATACTGAATGTTACCGGATGACAGCTGGGCTCTGTGTAAATTCTTTGAACTTCTCTTATCAAACAAATATCTCAGCATTGGCCTGGAAATCAAACCGGAGCAAAGACTGTGACATGCACTGGTGTGGAATTTCAAATTAAACACATGAAGAACTTCCAGTGTGGCATTTTAGAAGTTTTTCATCGTGGATTTAAAGGGTTTGCACACCTCTTCAATGCCGTTTTGAATCCTTTTGGCTTGCTAATTAAATGATATAAAAATATATTTCTTTAACCTGACCCCTATTTGACATAAACCAAGAGATGTTTAATATATTAGTGGATTGTACACAGCTTTTTTCCATTTAGAGTTATGATGAGTTCCTGTGTAAAAGTCATTTTATACATATGTCAGTTTCACGTGGCTTTTTCATATTGACAGTGGCTGCACTGCATCTTTATTTGATTGTACTGCATATCCTACATCACATTACTTAGTATTCGCATACCGCATATGTTCTTCAATATTGTGCAGCCCTAATCACTATCATTAACAGCAAGTTACATATAGATTCCCTTGCCATTTTGAGCATTGCCATGGAAATGAAAAATTGTGTGAGGGCATGAATAGCTCCGACTAGACTGTCCCAGTTGCCATTTCGTAATTACAGTAATTCAGACACAACATAAACACAGCGTAATGCAACAAAGCCAGTTCTCACACATAATGTATGATTTACGGTCATCCATAATGTTTTTCCCTTTTAAAATCTGCAATTTGCTGTGATTGACACCCTATGACTTCATACCAACAAATGAAACCTTATCACTTTAGTTACTTGCTATGGAGCAAGAAACAGCAGAGATGCCTCAGATTACCCCACTTCACCCAATATAAGAGAGTGAGAAATGCTGGGCGAGAGCGAGCAAGAGAAAGATATCAGGGTGCTGGCGTCAGGCCCCAGCTAATCGTCTCATTATTTATGTTTGAAGACATGCATATCCCCAGAGTATGCTTGCACTCGCATTGGAAACACAATCAAGGACAAAACACCTACTGGCTGCTCGGTCATTGCAATGGTAGATTGTTTTCCTAGATCAGTTTATCAGGGCCTGGGCTCGGCACTGAGAGATGAGCTATTTGACTTTCCTTATGGGAATTGAATGATGGAAACATACAGAGATATCCGTGTTAAGTCGTATATCACGACTGACAGGAGCGATGATGATGATATGATTCAATATTTCACTATAAAAATCTGCTTTGAATAAATAAGAAATGCCCTCCGCTGACCAATTAGCTCTAATTTTAGGTCTGGAAAGTTTCTCAAAGTCCTAAATGACTCCTGCAGTGAGTACTAATGAGCATGTTTATATCAGATAACTGTGAGCATGAAGATGTGTTTGATCAGCACAACTAATGAGGTGTAGCCTGAGATCTCAATTTTCCGCAAGTTTGTCCTGAATTGAAAATCAGGTTAAGAGCACAATATAAACACATCTGGTTTGTTCACTATTACACTGCCACCTAAATAGAAAAATACTGTATTGAAAAATTATCATTTATTGAAACTATCACTTTAACTCTTTCACCGCCATTGACGAGATATCTCGTCAATTAAGAGAAAACGCTTCCCTGCCAATGACGAGATTTTCTGTCTTTCCGCAACTTTTTAAACCCGGAAGTATTGCCCTATGGCAAGCGGCTGCATGTCCGTTTCTGTTTTTAAAGATCGCTCTGAATGGGATCTCTATGAAAAGTCCGTCACAAAAATGGAATTATCTCTGCTTTTTGCTCAAAATGTGGTGTTTTTGCAGAAACCTTCCCATATTCAAAAGCTGATTGCAAAAGAACCACCGAAGGTAGGATGAAACGTTTTTTTTTTTTTGAAAGCAGAGGGTATGTTCTTTCATTTGGTATATTGTATGTTTATATATTTAAAGAAGAACATTTTCTGGAAGGCATTAAACTTTGGTGAAAATCATGAAAAACGCTGGCGCTGGCTGGCAACTTTTTTTAAAAACGCTGGCGGTGAAAGAGTTAATACAGTACTTGATTGTCCATGTTTGCATGGTGATGACCAACCTGATTTTACTGGAAAACCAAACTATTTTACAAGTTGGGTGATTTCATATTAATTTATGATGTGAATCGTACAATAATGAATGATTATTTAAAAAAAGAAAGCATGAATATCCTCCTCTGTTGCCCTAAAGACCATCACTGTCGTAAAAGCAGTTTGTACAAAACCGCTTGTACGCCATGATATTGTACGAATTAGCCAGTGGTGTAGTGGTGTCTGGAGACGTGGGTATACTCTTAATTTATGTCCCCAGTAGAAGTGGGTATAGACGGTTTCATCGGATGCACGTGATACACGTCTGGATCCGAACCTTACTTCCAGTTTCGTTTTTTTAATGGTCTGACTAGTTGCTAAACTGATCTCTTGAACAAATGCCTTGTCGAAAATAACAAATGTTTTGGTTTCCTAGGTAATCTGTTTTTTTTTTTGCTTGTTATATAAATAAACTACGTTTAAAGAACTTTGTTGTTATTTATTCTTAGCGGAGTTTACCGGAAGTTACGTGCGGACCGCGACAGCCGCTTGTTTATGTTGTTACTGCTGAAACGGTCTATACTCTTAATTTATGCCCCCAGTAGAAGTGGGTATACCCCATGCCATCAAAAAAAAAGGTGGGTATACTCCGTATACCTGCGTATACCCTGCACTACACCACTGGAATTAGCTACCAATTTTCTAAAATGCAAAATAGTTATGAATTGCCATAATATTGTGTTGTAATGACAGCTGCTCGGTGATCTGTAACTGACACACACAGTTCTGGTGAGATAAGAAAAACCAGGATAGAGGCTAAACAACAAAAAATAGCATTTAAAGGTCACATGACACACGTTTCTGCTAATCTCATGTTAATCTTGAGTATCTACAGAGTAGTATTGCATCCTTCATATCTCCAAAGAGTCTTTAGTTTTATCAGATTTAAAAAGACAGATCAGCTGTACTGTTACTTTCGGAAAAAACCCAAGCTCCTGATGTCGTACCACGGGCGGAGCGAGTCACGAGCACGCAACACACACAAAACATTATGTCACTATCTCTGGATACAATTCATTCGGGTTCCCACGGGTCCTTGAAATCCTTGAAAGTTTGTGAATCTGGGAGGAAAATTCAAGGCCCTGGGGAGTTTTTGAAAATAAATATACATATATACATGTCATTCAAAGTGCTTGAATATATTTTATGCAAGTTTTCTGGGGAAAAAAATCCATATTTCCCTGTGTGTAGTGTAGGATAATATCATAAACAATTCTAGACTTTTTGAGCACACATGCTAAACTGTTCGCTTTAAATGCTTATATCTTCTGGATGCGAATGTTGATTCATACCAAAATGCTTTTTTGCATAGTTGTGTTTGACACATGAAAACGTCTTGGGTTACGTATGTAAATGTTTTTCCCTGAGAAGGGAACGAGATGCTGCGTCTCCCTTGCCATACTTCCAATGCCGTCTTTGGCAATCTTTCAGATAGCGATATATTTCCTGGCTCCCGTGTCACTGTGTCTTTCTCATCAAGCCTCACTATTGGTTGAATTTGATATACACATTCAGACGTACTTACCCCTGGAGGCGTCCGCAAGTGTCACCGCAGTGATGCAGCGCACGTTCCCTCAAAAGGAAACTGTAAACATGTATCTTAAAAGGTAACACTAGGTAACCTTGCTCTCACTTGAAATGTGTCCCCACATTTAGTCCTTGAATTTGAGGGTATTGGACCTGGAAGTCCTTGAAAGTCCTTGAATTTGAAGTTAACATAGTTGTGGGAATGCTGTTCACTACATGTTTGTGTTGTTTACATTAAACAGTATGCACTTACACGCCAATTGCCTCTTGGTTGCTATGTGCGCTCGCTATTCTGAGAAAAGTGCCCATATAAGAACGTCTACTTTCCTTACTGCACTGCTTACGCAACAGATTTAGTAGTCGAAAAAAAAAAAACGAAACTTGTACAAATGCAGACGAAGTGCATCTTTAACTGTGTTAATAAGTCAGAATGCATGAAATACCAGTACACCCGCCCCCTTAACACTTTCCTGCCAGTGTTTTTTTTTAAATGTTGCCAGCAAGCTCTTGCATTTTTTTATGATTTTCACAAAAGTTTAATGCCTTACAGAAAATGTTTTTCTTTAAATATGTAAACATACAATATAACAAATTAAAGAACAGACCCTCTGCTTTAAAAATTGTTTTTCTCTTTTTATCACCTCTCAAATATAGGTATAGGTTCCTTAAAAAAAAATATTGAGCAAAAAGCTGAGATAATTGCATTTTTGTGAAGGACTTTTGATAGAAATCAGATTCAGAGTGATCCTCAAAACATACACAGAGTTTGAACTGTTTGCCCTAAGTGAATACTTCCACCTGGTGGATAATAGCGGAAATACGGATTGCCGGACAATGTCGTCATTGGCAGGGAAGTGTTTTCTCTTAATTGATAAGTTAACTTGTCAATGGTGGGGAAAGAGTTAATATGCAACGCAGTTTATTCAAGTGCCGTGTTTTTGACTGTGTATCACACTGAATATCTTTCTGTCTTGCTCCAATTATGCTCAATAAACTGATAAAGTGTAAGGGAATATAAACGTGTAACAGTTTTATTTTATCGTGAAAAGTTCATAAAAGGCTATGGCAATCGGATCGGCACATGTAGCTTAGATTTCTGCCCATTACCCTGGTTTTGCGTTGCATAAGTGATTGACCGATATATCTGTTTCCCAATATTTTCCCCGATATTTAAGCATTTTTTCATTATCGGATATCGTTTTCATAATATCAGATTAAACGATAACCGCAACCATCTTGCTGAAGTTTTGAGAATTGTGCGCTGGCCTGCCAGCGTCTTAAGAGATGAGACAGCAACAGCGTTCACAGCAAATATGACGGCAAAAGGACTTTTGAGTATAATTAGTTTGCTTTAATTATTCAACTTTATTTAACATAACAACCATTAATGCACAGATAAGATGTGTTATATATGTCTGATATGCAATTTATGCACCTTGGCTAAGAAATAGAGACAAACTCATACTGAGTCACGTAGACTGATCCATCAAATCCTGTCCCAATAATGACATAGCTTTACATGAACAGCCATAAATGAATCCTTGTGGGAAATAAAAACGCTGAATTAAATTTGTTTTTCTGTTATTTATGCTTATTAGTAGCCTCATGTTCACTCACCAGGTTGAAGGCTAAAGCACAGCTATCACATTTAAAAAGATTTACCGTAAGTTATGTTAACATTTACTAGATAAACATTATTTTGCTAAAAACATGTAAGTAAATGTCTGTGGAAATTAATTAATTAATTATTACCTCCACAAGCTGTCGCAGTTTGATACAGTTAATGCATGAGTAGGTTAAATGCATAGATAAACAGCACTCTGTCAACAGCCATTTCATAAGCTATACCAACTTAATATGAAATAATCTGACCTAAAACACCAGTTAAGAAATGCATTGATACTCTATATAAGCTGTTTTGTGTTACATACTTTCCGTATATTTATTACTTTGTATGCAAAGAGGGAGTGATTTTTATTATTATAAGGGTTTGTATTATAAGTATTGTGTCAAAAACAGAGGTATAACAGTAAATAAAAATCGGTTTAGCATAACGGATATCGGGCACAAAAGCATCCAAATATTTGATTCCAGTAATAAAAAAAAAATCTGTATCGTCTATTTCTTATAGGCATGGGATGGTATGAGATTTTGCCCATGTGATAACCTTAAGCAAAAATACCCCAGTTTCACAGTGTTGCAGTTAGGGGTGGGGGATACAGCTCCATAATTATATCATGATATTTGAAGAATATTTGTGGTAATGATATTTATGACGGTATAAAATATGGAAAAGGAAGGGCATTTTCCATCCAATGAGCTGTCATTGATGACAGACTACCTAATTCGAAGTATAAATCCATTGTGGTGGCAGAAGCAGCATTAAAGTGCAATAGTGAGACACGATCACACAGCAAAAGTCAAATGTAAGCAAAGTACAAACGGGAGATAAAATGGTATGAATATTTTACATCACTATGACCCTACAACAGATTTTCTACTGGTTTCCCATATACACCCAATAGATCCCAGTATACTCACTTCATTAGCTAACAATTTAGAATTGATTTTACATGTAAGTTCGCTTTTGTTCGTTAAAAACATCAAATAAATAACATCAACATTAATCATGGCACATTTGAAAACAAGTGAATAAATCAGGTTTTGATATACAGTAAACACAGGACAAATCAGCAAGTCATCTCTGTCTGTGTGTATGGTCTGTGTATGTTGTGAGATACCAGGTGTACTTTAGGACCCAGGAGTAAGCTGCACGATTGCGGAAGAAACAAACAGGGTAAAAAGGAACTTTTAACTCATCAGATCACATAATTCAAAGGAAAATGAATAGAAAAGATGGATCTGTCTAATTAAAAATTAAGTAAACGTATCAGTAAAGCTGGATTTTCCTAAATGTGAAATTTTTTTGTTTTAAATTCAGTCAGTAAAGTAAGTTACTGCCATCACAGTGGTTGTTAGTGTTTTCCCTATATAACACAACTCCTTAACACTTCAGTTTAACAGTAACTAAAGTAATTTACAGTGATGCTCTGCTAAGTAATTTGTTTAATTTTGGGCCACACATCACCAGCTGCTAGTATCTACTCTTCGCGTAACTTTACAGCTTGGTTGTACTCGTTCTGCTCTTGCTCTCATGTGTTGTTGCTGTGTGCGTTAACCATACCCCATCACGTCGTTATATCATTTATATGGCAAAATAACATGTTTTTAATCATGTAAAAAATTATACCGTGTTATTATGGACGGTATGATATGCCATCGCAACGCAAAAATGTGTTCTTTTCAAATGTCTGCAAACAACAACTTTTAAACTGGACATACTGTAATAGAAGCCTTTAAATTATAATATTATTTCTAATATATACATATATGTATGTATGTATGTATGTATGTATGTACCGGTATGTATGTATGTATGTGTATATGTATAACTATTTCGGATGGTTATGGTTTTGAAACTTTGACTCTTCAAACCTTGATAACCGGTCCATGACTAGTAAAAGATAAACGTCACAAACGGTAGTGTAAAGTAGTGCAATCAAGTCTGCTCTCGACTTAGTAGACAGAGAAACTGCAAAATTAAAAACTTATTTTAAATTAACAGGTTATGCAGACATGAGAAGGATAACACGGTATAGCTTTTGATAGATTTTCCTACGGCTTTTTGAATGACTAGGTCAGGGGTGTCAAACATGCGGATCATTATTTATACAGTTTTATTAAATATTAAATACATATTTTAAAAACCCTTTCAGGCGGGTGTCTAGTTCGTTTTTAATATGAGAGACTTGCGGAAACCAGCAAAACGCGGAACAGACTAAACACGGTGCCCAAAAATCTTGCCGTTTTATTGTTACCGCTCCCCTAAAGATCCACTGATTCCAGTAATCCACTTCATGTTTTCCCGCCCGCTCCGCAGCATCTCTGTGTCCACTCTCTGCCTGGAGAGCGAAGACAACAGTTTCCGAAGTTCGTTGCATTAACAGGTAGATTCATTACATTATATCAGTTGTTAAACCGCAGAATTCGTAATTTGGAAGTTTGTTTATGTATTTCTACCGGTAATGATTTGCTGTCGGTGTTCTAAAAGTGCTAACAACTTAGCAAGCAAACGACAAAATATCAACATACTTAGTATTAAAGTTACAATGCTTGTCTAATGGATTTAATGTTCCCAATCAGGTCTAAGTTAATATAAACACTAAATTTGCTGTTGTTGGCACACTTTGTAGACAAAAAATAAAAAAAACACCAATGCCTTCAGAAAATATAGACAGAGAACGGAAAGGGAGGCTGCTAAAGGCAGTTCAACATTACAAACATGGATTCAAAGCTCCATCAAGCCAGCAGCTAAATCATATTGAATATTTAGCAGATTGTCACACTTTAATTCTTGTTATTATATATCCCATTATAATCACTTGTCTAAGTTGATGCTAGTAATATAACACATAATATTTATAATACTTTGTTAAAACCATAATAATAGTACCACCCCAATAGTGCCATTTTTGGTTTGGGCCACTGCCCCATCTAGCATTTTCATTTTCTAAATGACTGTTCTCATTAAAAATATATTCCAAAGAAAAGTGAATGGTTTATAAATAATTTTGGCATTAAGGCAAAAGAAGTAAAAATTAAAGCTTTTCAACCTAAGGTCAGTGGATTTTGTACAGATTTAAATTTGTGTGTATAATATGTACAGTATGACTGTGACCTTATGAAATGTAGTTTTCACAGAGCTGTGTGTTTCTCTAGTTTTCTTGCTAAAAAAATTAATTAATTGGTCTGTTTAGTTAATTTTGACACAATTATCAGCACACTAAGGTTTAAAAAAATTATCCGGCCCGCACTTCGTGGCATTATTTACCATCCGGCCCTCAGCCTAAAATGAGTTTGACACCCCTGGACTAGGTGGACTATGGACCGTGATGTCACTGTGTGCAAGAAGCCTGACAAATCTCCAAATCCTGCGTAAATGCAGTTTTCTGTGTAGCTGGTTTATTGATTTGCATAAAAAAGGTTTCTATAACAAGCCGATTTTTTGATAGATATCCACTTATTCCGGGCATGTAAACGCACTCATTGAAGTGGTTAAAGATACATATCAGACAAGATGGCAAACTCCAAGCCTTACTAAACACGGATTAAAATTGTCATATAAATAAAAAACATATTGAAGTTAGCTATAAAAACATTCGACCAACCTAAAAATGTGTTAAATCTCTTACGGATTATTATTTATTTAAAAAATTTAATTGTATCTTCTATTAATTTAAAGAGAAACAATGTGCCACAATCATTTTATATACAGTATTTGGTCATTTTATTGAAGATTGCATTTAAAAATAATCCAAATGTTCCGAAAACAATTTTGTTCATATGGTACAATAAAGCAGGTCTCATTTGCTGATAGGATGACACTTTTGTTCTCCCTTTGGTTTCCGACCGTTCCTCTGGAGCATGTTTTCACTGTTGACTCCGTGTAGTTGTTAGTCTCTGTAGGGAAGCCTGGCAGGTAGTTCTTCAATATGCCTTCTCCCGCTGTGAGGCTTCAGCGTGGGCTCAGTGCTGGATTAGCCTCCAGCTCCATCTATAGCTGTCCATCAAGAACTTTGTGCTCTGACACAATGTCGATCATACTTTCTCTCACCATCCTTTCTTTCTCCTTCACTCTTTCCATCCATTTGTCTTCCTCTGCCTCGTGCAGTTTTTCCCTCCTGCTGACAATAATTGTCATATTTTGTCAGCCTTATTATTTAGATGCATAAACAGTTAGCAGGCTATAATCTGCTGTGGATATTGTATATAATATTTATCTCAGTACATTTTGAGTGAAGGATTATATATTTATCTATAAAGCCAAAAAACATCAATTTCCCTAACTGATAAATATGCTAAGATGATATGCGGAGTAATTATTTAACATTTTTCATGATACGGCCAATAACGGATAAATAGGCATATTAAGCATTTACTATTTTGTGTCATTAAAAATAAATAAAATGATGAATTTTAAATGCTACAGCTGAACTACAGTGTCACAACATGGTACAGTATGAACCTTAAATGTCCAGTTCTTCCTGTGTTTTTGAAACTTGATTGTGTTTACATTGTGCAATATAACATTTGTTCATGGTTTACACTTTTTCAATTTACTTATCTCTATAGCGCTGTTTTCACTGTCCTCAGAACGGGCTGATGTCTTCCTTGTCCTATGAAGTCCCTCCTTTAGAAATATGTAAGAGTTGTGATTGTGTAGCTTGTATAGTGTGTTGTGATTCGATAGCAACTTAGCTTGCCGTTAGCTTAGCTGGCGACTGACTTATTCCTGTTGGAGGAGTTTAGTCAAAAAACTGTTCTAGTGACGTCATTAAAGCAGGAAGTAGAGGACTGTAGTCCAAACCATCCGTTCACTGTAGGCTTTGAAATACGAATTCTGTTAAAGAAAATATATCGCCTGGCAATGAACTTTGAGCTTTATCATTTTACAGGCATTTTTATGCTATTATAGCAACATTACACACTAACTAGGGTTTAAAAATGGGATCAGAAGAACGTGACCTTTAAAAAAAACCTATGAGATCTGCTATAAAATGATCTATGGGATGCTAGAGTTCAGAGAGGTATAACCCTTGCATTTCGATGATTGGTTGGGTACAGTACAGTCCAAGAGAGATATGTGTGTATTTATCTGAAACTGAGTAAACATAACCCTTATAATAATGCACATGCTACAACCGGAATATTTGAAGAGCTCAGATAAAAAACGGCTTGAGGCCGGGATAAGGAAGATTTAAAGTAGGCTTATTTGATGAACGTATAATACGTGCCGAGTTCATTCGGTCAACAACATTATTATTTGGTTGTATTTAAAGGCTTTTGCTCTTCATTTGTAGCCTTGAAAGTAATACAGAAACGAGTCAACCATTTTTATGTTTTACAACTGCATCTAACTAAAAGGCTTAATAAAAATTATATGACATGGAAATTAGCACTTATCGTGTTTTTAGTGTCAATGCAAAAGTAAATAAGCTTCTGCCTAAGCATTTAAAGCTAACATAAAAGTATACACTATATACCAAAGTACTAATTTGGTGTGATATCATGTACGGTACAAACATAAACTCTTATTGTCAATATTTAATTTCGTTTTATTACTTAATGAGTATTAAAGGTTATATAAGGAACATTTAGTTGTATTGTGCTTAGCAGTTTTGCTATAAATGGGAGACACTAAAAGGATAGTGACAGCTTGATTTTATCCAAAACAAAAAAATAAAAAACCTCCAGCTGCGCTCATTGAACAGACTCCCTTTACATTTTCTCTGTGAAAGAAGCTCGCCATTGTCCCTGATTACTCCCAGACAGGCGTGCTTCAATGCAGAAGTCATTCAAAATAACCTCAGATTGCACCATTATGCCAAGGACAACAGTTTTTAGACCACGCCAGGGCCTTAAACTAAAACATTGTGAAAAAATAAAGTTGCTGCACAGAAAGATTTGAATTGCATGCAGGGGGGTCATGCGTTCTTTGCTTAACTAAATATGTGCCGTCCTCATGCACTCAAACTGCGTGAAGGTTTCTCAGATCTCTCTTTAAATTCTGATGTTTTTCTCTTTGTACCCCTGTGTCTTTCAAAGCCTATACTCATAAATTGAAATTTATAGTGTTGCGTAGGTTCTATACCCTAGCTATGCTGTAGGGTCTGCACAGGCTGAGCGTAGCTTGACGCGCAACTCACCAAAATTTAAACAGCACATCCGGACCGCACAGGTGAACGTGATTTCACCAAGTAGGATGTGATCCTGGATCAACACCATTGTTGGTCCTGGATGAACATTTCATTAACCAATAAGATTGCAGGATTAGGGTGTATGTTAGATTTAGGTTTAGGATTGGGTTAGGGGCTTTTAAAAAATACCCCTCAAACTATTATTTCACACTAATTTGAGGGTTTAAAAATGGTTAGGGTTTGAGTTACAGGTAAGTTGGGGTATCTTGGATTAAAATGTTGATCCAGGATCAACAAAAATTGTTGATCCAGGATCACATTTAACTTGATGAAATCTAAGCGACCTTCAGCACGGACCGCAAGCAATGTGATTGGTCCACTAGATCCCCTCCCGTCAGGTAAAAAAATGCAATGCATTTCTTCATAGGCATTTCCGCCTATGAAGTTGAGGAGTGATTTAACTCAAACTGCAACCAAAGTCACTGTCTATTTATCTTCGTCACTGTTGGTCAAATCATACATGTGCCTTTAACCCTTATACTTTTTTTTTCTTTGATGGAAATAGATGAAGAGGTGAATTGTTATCCATATACTCAGTGTTGGGGAAAGTTACCTTTAAAAGTAATGCATTACAATATTAAGTTAGTTCCCAAAAAAGTAACTAATTGCATTACTCAGTTACTTTTCATGGAAAGTAATGCTTAAGTTACTTTTAAGTTACTTTTAAGTTACTTTTTCATACTTGGCTGAGGCTTGATTTCTTTCAGGTGTTGTAGGTGTTTTTTATGATCGCAAAAAATGTCAAGCTCTGGCCTGCCATCTCTGTTTCTGACTCAAACTGTTCCCGCTCAGGCGCACAGTGTGCGTAATTCTACGTTAATATGTTCAGTTTAATTCAGTACATTATTTTACTTTTTAAATTGAATTAATTAAATTGAAAAGTAACTTGCATTACTTTTTTAAAAAAGTAACTCAAATATTAATGTGTACATTTATAAAGTAATGCATTACTTTACTCGTAACTTCAGAAAAGTAATATTATTACGTAAAGCACGTACTTGTAATGCGTTACCCCCAACACTGCATATAATTAAATTGAATTGTAATGTCCATACAACTTTATGATGGCAAAGACCCCAAAATATGGTAAAACCTTTACAAAGGTAACCCCACATCCTAAAAATTTTATCTTGTTTTTTTTTATATTTTCTGGGGAACCTTAAAAACCTTATCCCCTTATAATTTTTTACCTCAAGTGGATTTTGGGGTATGGGTGGTACGGACATAATTATTCAATTATTGATTTAATTCATTATACTGTATGCACCTGCAGGAACAGGGTATTTGTCTTTTGTTCTCCATTTCATGAAAAAAAATGATCCTCGCCCTCCTGTGCACATTGTGGCTAACATGAAGGACTTTCCAAATAAGGTGTCTGTGTGTGTGTATTTGTCTTTGACCTTGCAGAGAGTTTGGGCGCTGGAAGGTGAACAGCCTGGCTCTGGAGAGAGAGGAAAATGGCGTGGCTCTACCCCTCGATCCAGAGTTCATGCAAACCATCAGGCAGCTGGGCCGCAGACCCACCCTCAGTGCCATTACCGAGAACATCATCAGGAAATATGGCACACACTTTCTGCTTACAGCTACACTTGGAGGTACTTGATCAGAGCTGCCTGTTCGTTTTAAAAGAATGTCATTTCCATAATAGATGCTAGGAGAGAAAACGGTACTGTGTCTTTACTACACCTTGGTGTCTTCAAATGGCAATTCTCTTTTGATCATTTAAAGTTTGAGGTAGGTGTGCTTTTTTAAAGTTGGAGACATGAACATTTAAGATCAGCTATTTATAAGAATAAAATATTAAATTGCTAAACTACTAAGAAGTTGTATTTATTATTATTAGTTATTGCAGTTGCTAACATGAAACAACAATAAACGATACTTTTTCAGCATTTATTAATCACGTTAAGTTAGCATTTTTTAATACATTACATCAAAAGTTGAATGTGTTAACATTAATTAATGTACACTGAACTAACATATACATTTGTATTTGGCATTAACTACCATTATTTAGCAAGGATAAAAATGTAAAAAAAAACGTGTTGCTCCTTGTTTGTTCATGTTAGCTAATGTAATTTACTAATGTTAACAAAAAAACCATAATGTAAAGTGGTACCCTACAAAAGATGGATATAAGGTTACAGCAGCCAATAGTATTTGGAAATCTTTTTGAGGAAAAAAAGTATAACATTGGTCCTACTTTATATTAGATTAAACGTATATGTCTTTAACTTACATGTACAATACTTTAATATAGCTATTACTGTAAGTGTGTTACATTATATTTACATTTTAAGTATCTGCCATGTTATTAGGGAGCATGCACACCAAAGTTTTTACGCTGGTGGTTTTTAAAGGGGCGTGCACACCAAAGCTTTTACGCACGCGGCCGGCGCATGTTTTTTTAATTGTTTTCAATGGAAGCACAGCGTTTTTCAAAACAGCTGGCGCCCTGCGGTTTTTCCGTGCTCAGCGCTGAGAGTTGAAAGAGATTCAACTTTGGGTGAAAAGCTCCGTTCAACAATGTCAGTTCTCACACGGCCATCCAATCACAGTGGAGGAATGGCGGGACAAATATCACAACAACCAATCGGCTCACAGCTCAAGTATCACAGCTACCAAAGTGCTCAGCTAAAGAAAGCTGGCACTCAGCTTAAAATAAACAGCTGGGATTCGGCATCCTTCAGGCGTTTTCAGCCACATTTAAAAGTTTTGGTGTGCACGCCCCATAATGGAAGCATGGCGTTTTTCTAAAAAAAAAAAATTCCGCACTGAAAGACGGCGCTCAGTGTTTTTTCCTTGCTCAGTGTTGAGAGTTGAAAAATATTAAATTTTGGGTGAAAAGCTCAGCTCGTCAAAGTCAGCTCTCACACAGCCGTCCAATCACGTTGGAGGAGGGGTAGGACAAATATCACAACAACCAACCGGCACATCGTACAACGCCTGATAAACAAAATCACAGCAACCAAAGCGCTCAGCTGAAGAAAGCTGTCAGTCGGCTGAAATAAAGCTGTCCGTCGGCTGTGTAAAAAAGCTTTAGTGTGCAAGCCCCCTTATACTCTTGATCCTATCTCTAGCTCTAAACCCATCACTAACCCTAAACCTAACACACAAGTACACAATAAGAACATTGTATTAAATACTTATTACTGTGCAATTACACAGAATACACCTAACATACCATGAAACCACACATTTAATAGTATAACAAATACTATTGCATTATGTAATGGTAAACATGTCAGTAGTTAATGTACAGTACTGTACAATGTAAAAAAATTAAACTACCGTATTTTACGGACTACAAGTCGCACTTTTTTCATAGTTTGGTGGGTGCTGGAACTTATAGTCAGGTGCGACTTATACGTCAAAAATATTTCATATGAACCAAGAGAAACCATTACCGTCTACAGCCGCGAGAGTCCGCTATATTCTGCTCCTGTATTTATGTAATTTAATGGATTCAGTGATATTATTCTATATATATATAAATTTTTATTCGTTCCATCTTTTCCCTCTTCTGTGTCTGTATTTTGTCTATTTGTTTAGATACGTCTCCATTCATAAAATAAACAAACCGAGCCCTTATTTTTCCAATTCCTCAACCTGTATTGTTGCCTTGCCCCTATTGCAGGTGAAGAAGCTTTGACTATATTTGTGGACAAGAGGAGGCTGAGCCGCACGACAGACCTGACTGACTCAAATGGCACGGCCATCACTCTGGAGACCCTTCACCAGCTGGCAGCCTCCTACTTCATAGACAGAGAGAGCACTCTGAGAAAACTACACCACCTCCAGATCGCCTCCACTGCCATCAAGGTAACCCTGTGGCCTAGATGCACATGGACCAGGGGACCTGACCCCACGTCTGAGCGCTTATTTTTAGAAGGAGCTCGGCTTTATCCATTGTTTTGCAGCTTTGTGGGGTACAGAGATTAGAGAGACCCTGCACTTTACCCTTTCTGATTGGATCATGGGTGTTAAGTAGCGAGAATAAAGTCTGCTTTGAGTTTACACGAACGTTAGTTTACTTCACTTCAGTCTTAAAAAAAGTAAGAAAAATCAATCTTGTATCGATTTTCTTGATTACTGTTGTATTGCGTTTGACAGGTGCTTTTAGGCACATATTTAGCTTTAAGCAAATGCCGTATGACACATCATACATCATAATCCACAGCAGGTTACCCGTAGCAAGCAATGTGTGTCAGGTCAGTGACTGTGCTCGAAACAGTAACCCAAATACTCTAAATTAAATGAGTTAACGGCCTCGGCACAAGACACAATGGGGGAATTCACAAAAAGTTGTATAGGCGACAGCACAGTGCTACAGTATACGCAGGCATACAGGGACATAGCACTGATAGTAAATAGGCAATATGAATTATGGGTGATTGTTAAATAAGGTGCATGTATATACGCTCATCTTATATAATTGACACAAGTGCCTGCAGTTTTTTTTTTTTTTGTTAATTGGTTAAATTGTTTGTCTAAAAAAATAAACTTCAGTATATCAGTGAACTGTACAAACTGCAGTTGATTTGTAGGCACAGAAAGCAAGACACATCATTTTCTGACAGCAAGTGTCTTAGCCTAAGAGCTTGTGAGCCATGTTGATGGAAATGAGTAGACGGAGGTCCTTAAGTTGCCTTTATCCGCCCGACATTTCTGGTGATTGATGTGAAATATTCTCAGCATCAGCAGCCTTTAATTCAGCCCATGGATTTTTACCTCACGTGGATGAAGACAGATGTGAATACAAATGCTCTCTGTACCGAATTGGTGATTCGGTCCGTATTAAACATGCAGCATCGGCTCGGTAAGAGCGGAAAAAATAGAAGCGGTATCCACTTGGGGGAGGGGTTTAAAGAGAATATATCAAATAAATAAATATAAAGGAGCTGGTAGAATTATGTCTCGGTGTGACGAATGATCATTTCCATTTCAATAATTTCTTTGAGAGCCCATCCTATTTGTCAGCCATTTTGAATATATATGAGGTGCCGGGCTCTAATGAATAAGAGACTTATGGGGAGGATTTTCAGCACCGTCAATAATAAATGGATCTTTAACCTCTACAGCTAAGCGAGATGGTAGACAGAAAATGCAGAGAGTGCCAGTTAACATTAATCATGGCATTTAATTTTGATTTACATGAGGGAGGAGTGCGAGCTGTGGTTCATAACAATCGGGGCATGTTTCGGATTGTCTGGACGGTTTGGGCAGTCAGCTGCATTTTAATGCTGCACTGATACATTACGTTGCCTTCAACAATCACACAATATTTCACAAGGTGATATATTCAGAAGCCAATATACAGTAGTGAGTGGCCAGAATTTATAACTCTCAAGAGGTTTGCATGAAAACCAGACAATAGCTACGTTTACATGGACACCTTTTGCCTCAATCGGAAGGAAATCATTCTGATTGATAAATCTATCGTAGCGTTTACATGAACCCCTAATAATGTAATCGGACTGGTGTGCGTGTTTATATGGCACAAGTTTTAAATCAGATTTAATCATTTGACATGCGCACATTGCACAAATACTCTCCTTAAATCACTGTGCGTCTATTTCAGGTCATAATTAATAAACGACCACACTGAGCTTAGTGCCGTGCTAATTATAAAGCAGCAGCAAAACATCCAATCACGTGTGCTCAAAAAACGTGCTTGACTTCACGTGGTTCTGCAGAGACTATCCGTAAGAGCGTGTCCAAACACACGCGTTTGTGGATCAGAGTATAAATCCTGGACTGCCCGGACAACGCTGTCTCGTATCACTTTACAAAGGATTAGAAGGAGATTGGGAGAATTTAACCGACAAGACAGTCACCTCATGTGACTTCCATCAACAGTTATCAATCCGATGAAGTGTTTACATGTCATTTTAAGCGGATTACAAAAGGTATAAACCACCCCTCTCAAACCGTTTAGATTTTTAATCAGTTTGGTCCTTTTTATTCCGATTGTGGTATTTACATGGAGCATTTTTATTCGTTTTGAACATTTAAACCGATTGCAATTGTTCATGTTAACGCAGCTATTGAGTCAAGGAGTCATTAGAACATACATTTCTAATAAAAAAATGTATCTTAAATCTAAAATTCTAATTTTTGGGGGGGGCTGTGTATGTATATGATAAAAAATAATATGATACAATTTTAATTTAGCAGTTATTCTGTTTGTTTTTTCAGATCTTATTTTTTCATTTTTTTTACTTGGCCAATGCCTAAATTGCATAATTTTACTATTTTAATTAGAGATAGACCGTTATATTGGCCGGCCGATATATCGGGGCGATATTTGTGAGTTTTATGTGTATCGGCATCGGCTGATACGTGGCTGCCGTGTTCGCCGATTTTTCCGGCATTATTTACAAAGAGAGTGCTGAAAGCCGCAAGCAATTGCAAAAAACTAAAAACAACCAACCTTTTCATGACAACATCAAAAGCTCGGCCTAACAGCTGATCATAGCTGCACAAAGCGAGTTTTTATTTCTCATCTCTATATTAATTTGTAGTAGTAAAGTGCTAGGAATCAATATCCTTTGCTGATAGTTCCTCGTCATTGTGGAGAGTGCAGTTCATGGTTCCATAGCACCCTCGCCTGTTTTTGTTAAATATAGTTTTTTTTTTTTTTTAAGTTCAATAAATGCTCGTTTTTTTAAAATTGAGACTTGTAACATTTGGCATCATCATTGTGTCATTTTTATGATGTAAATTGAGTGAGCAAAAGCAGTATTCACAAATCTGTAGTCAAGTAATAAGCCTTGCCAAATCACACTTGCCTAAAGAAGGTGAATAAAACCACACAGGACTTGACTGAAAGCCAATGTTGACATTTGAAATCACCTAAACAAACACGCCACTACCCCAACAGAATCTGGACCTTCTTTTGATAGACCTGCCCCACACATACGCAACCTAGGCAATGATGTCTGTTAATAGACACGTCCCTTACTGCTGATTGGTTACAATTGTGTTTTGGTACTCTGCCTGATTACCTGAAAAAGAGGTAAAGACAAAAAATATCCCAAAAATATCCTAAGACAATAATGTAATGTCTTTAAACTATCTTCATATATATATATGAAATATATATCATAGCCATTATTTTTTTTTTCAGCTTTTCTCAATACTTTTAAAGGGACTTTAAGTAGGATTTGAAGTGTTTTATTAATCCAAATAAATGTTTTTATTCATAAATATGTCCTCATTGGTGTCAAATGATCTCCAATGCCAATGAGCCAAAGTTTAAGGAGGTGTCCATGTCGTTCCACCATATTGATAAACTATAATAGCAGAGAGGGGAAAAAAGCACTAGCCTACCAATGCGTTTCCACAACGTGTTTTAGTTCAGAACACGCAAACCATCTGAAACGGACAAGGAGATCAGTGAGTACATAACGGCTACACGCATTTGGAAAAGCGCACTAGAGAGCACTGTTCGTTTGAATGCAAAATACAATTTTACCACTAGATGGGGGAAAATCCTACATATTGTCCCTTTAATTATTTGAATCATTTGGTCCGTATTGTCATGGATCACAATATATTACAGGCAGTGGGGTCTGAAGAATAAGGTATATTCTTAAATGATGATAAAAAATTTTTAGCAGCCCAACTAAGGTTGAATGCCCTGTGTTAGTATAGCATATTTATTTCACTCCAAAAAGGGACAGATGTTAAATAAAAATGTACACCACAGGTTGCAGGCCATAACAGTATAATATTCCTGTAAACAGTGTTTTTAGCTAAAAATAACGATTTCCAGTTGTGAAAATTTATCATTGTTTTCAATGGTAACATTATTGATACAATTGGGAATGACAATAATCAAATTATTAAAAAATAACCATTAAAAAAATAGTGAAGAATAATGGCTTTGGACACCAAATGTACTTATTTCAACATTAAATACATTTTTATTTTGTACACCCAAATGTCCTTTCGACCTTCTCATCTTTTCAAGGATAAAAACATTTTGCATGCTACGAATACTCTCGCGGATTCTGTGGCAGAAACATATGAACTGTGGAAAACTTTATAAAAGATTACGTTACAGAGTAAGAGTTGGGCATTTTGCCACGGGTAGTGCTTTGACGTTTGCCTGGGTCATCAGTCAAGCATCCCGAGCACAAGCTGGGAGGCATGAAAACTCTGCCAGCACCTCAGCACCTCCCCCTGCCTCTGGCTCTCAACTGCCACAAACCAAAGCGAGAACTTCCGAATCCGGCTGTGAGAAAAGAACGCCTGGAAATCAAAAAGAACTTCCAGCTAATGCACGCAGATGAAGCTCTTTTCTAAAGAACATGCCTTTGTGTTACATTCTGAGATTTCACAAGCCGAAGCTGAGAGCATTAACCAGTACTAGGATACCCTGCTGCTTTCAATAAAGTCCCATTTTCTGTTGAGAGAAGTATAATTCCATTCTAATGCACACTTTCCTTCAATGATAAGCTTTCCCTGTAGCGCGCACACACACATGCTGGCATGGGGGGTTGTGCTAAGCCACAGCAAAGAGACGTTTTGTAAAAAACAGCTGCTTGAAATTCTCAAACGTTGAATTAGTGTGGTGTAAAAACATGCCTCATTCCAATAGAAATATGAATATTGACTAATATGCATTGATGAAATACAGGTCTCATTCTGTTTGAGACTTTGTAAAAAGCAATTTAAGTGTCAATCTTGGAAACGTTAATGACAGTTCTCATGTGTTAAAAAACTTGAATAGGAATCTTAAAATCCATTATTATTTAAATGCGCGTCTACACGGGCCCTCTCCGTGACATTTTCCACAGCTTTTGTTGGATTAATCACAGGTGGGAATTACAAAACTCTCTTTTATTCTCATTTACTATGTTGAGAAATGCAAGGCACAGCTGATATTGGTGTGCTTAGGAAATAAGCGAGGCTTATGTGCCATTATTGAACGATGCTTTGGAATACTTGATTGGTCAATTTAGTAGTCAAATTTTTTTCTAAAATGACTATTACATACTAATTACATTTACGCATTTGGCAGACTTTTATCCAAAGTGACTTACAGTGCATTTAAAAGCCTCTAAACGCAACCACTGTCAAAAATGGGATAATGATATTAAAGAGCACCTATTTCTAGGGGTGTCACGGTTCTCCAAATCCTCGATTCGATGACATTTTCGATTCTAAGGTCACGGATCGATTCGATTCTCGATTTTTATTTATTTTTTTAAACAAAAAATGATAGGCCTTAATTATTATTATTACTATGATAGATTCACATTAACATGCACGTTGCGTGCTTTACCTCGCATGAAGGTTTGTGGGCTTCACAGAGAGCTTGTAGATAGAGGATTCTTCTTGCACACACATGGACTTAATGCGCACGTCTTGGACTCCTAGCATCTGAAATTAAAGCGTCATAAGCAGCTGCGCTTCTCTCTGTCTCACGTGCACACGCTCTTACATCTATCCGAAGTCTAAACATAAACTAAAGTAGTAATCCTTATGTATTTAGTTTTTTGTATTTGTTTAGTTTTATGCGTTTCATGCGAGCTGAGGCAAACTATCCATTTTGCTTAAAATATAACCCGCTGCATCTTGGCGGCTCTCTCGCGCACGTGCAGAGAGCCGCGCTCTGTCCGAAGTCAGATCACTAGGTAGTAATCCTGTTTATGCAATGCATTTCAAGGAGTTGTAGCAATACATCCCTCGGGTTCCGCTGGATGGATGTTTTTAAAGGCACCTCTGAGAGGTTTATTTTCCCTGCTTGGCAAGCCGACCAGACGTGACATGAGGGCGTGATAAACATTTTTAATTCAAAGTTCGAGGTTGTGACTTAATTTCGATCGATTTCGATTTAAAATCGAAATCGTGACACCCTTACCTATTTCATTGCTAAAAATGTTATTTTGTGTATTTGGTATAAAACAATGTGTTTGCGTGGTTTATGGTTAAAAACATTATTTTCCACATAACCGTACATTTTTGTAGATCCAGATTTCACGCTCTTCCTGAAACGCATGGATTTAAAAAGCACTGTGTCCCTGATTGGCCAGCTAATCTGTACATCATAATTGGCATGAATACCTCTGACGTCAGCAGGAAATGTGACGCTCCTTGCCATGTTTGAAAGCTTCGGTTGCTAACAGGAGTTAACTTACAGGCTGTGAGTCCGAAGCGGGAGGAATTATGATAATGTCGGTCTTGTTTACATCACCAATCCCAAAAAGTAAACTGTTCCCTACAATCCGTGTGTTTGTTGTAGTTCAAGAAAATATATTTACGTTGGTGACAATAACTTTTGTCATCGTTTACTTTGGGGTATGTACCTTTTGCATATAGTTAACATGTACTAATACACACTTACACACCAAAGGAAAAAAACGTAAACCGTACAATAGGTGCTCTTTAACCGAATGCTCTTAAGATCTATTATATGTTCAACAAATACTTTTGCTTAAAATCTTCTAGAATGATTTACAGAATGTGACCTTACAAATACATGGTGATTTGACTTTTTATGGATGGCATTAGTGAATAGAGAGCTAGAGCAGTGTTGTGATTCTCATTCTCGATCGTGATGCGGTACTTTCAGTTTTATGACCTGTAGGCTATAGCTTCGTTCTTTATTTTGTTTACTTCATTCCTTGTCACTTTCACATCCTGAATTTATACTTCGAATGCATATTGCAGACCTTCTTTCTGCTTTTGTCTGAAATTAACAAGCCAGTTCAATCTGTTGAAGTTGTTTTCCAGAAATTATGATTTCACGATAATCCTTTCTAGTGCAGTGGGAGTGCTTTGGCTGATGTTGGATATAGCAAAAGGTGACAGGTCTTTGCGAAAAGTCAACTGAGCTACAGGAAGGAACACCAATATATTGGTTCACCCAAGACATTTTTGTCATTAATTTCTAACCCTCATGTCGTACCACACCCATAAGACCATTGTTCATCTTTGCAAATAAAAAAATATGAAATCCAAGAGCTTTCCGAGCCCCTAAAGTAGGGCTAGTCAACTGGCGGCCCACGGTCCAAATGCGGCCCTTCAATCATCTTTATCTGGCCTGCCGGTCATCTTTGTCTGATTTAAAATCAATGTGGTTGCTTTTACCTTTCCACTGTACAGGACAAATAATGGCCAATGAACCGGAAGGAGAGTCAGAGGTGCCAACCATCTGTGGGTGCATAATTATCGACTCCAATTTATGCTTTGGATCCATTAAAAAATATAAACTTGTGCGACTACACCACATGTGACATGCCAACCGGAAGTGATGTATTTCAGTGCATTCCAATCAAAACACTGTGTGCAAGGTGAAAATTATTAATCCTTTTTTGTTTAACTTGAATCCTTAAAAAATGATTGATTACTGATAAGTAAATTATTAACTAAGTAAATATATATATATTCGGAGATTAAAAGCTCTTGCGCTGAAATGAGCTTCTCTCCCATGTTGACACCTGCCACTAGGGGGCAAACTCCGACAGTCGTGTCCAGATGGTATACAATGGAAAGGCGGTTTAGCCTACATTTATGAAGAGTTTGGTTCCAAAACGTGATAAACAACATTTAAAAAAAAAGTTACAGCCAAAATCATTATTGTATTTGGTCAGTATTAAAAAGTAAATTCTTCATTTTACGCAAAATCCGATATCCACCGTGTTATTTTGTAATCTTTTCTCCCTTTTTTTCCAAAACGCGATAAACGCCAGACCTCCTTCTCTGCAGAATGCAATAAATCCACTTAACCAATCACAGTGCACCATTCCACGCAGTGTTAACAATAATGTCAGCGCCAGAGTCGTATAATAAGAGAGTTACGACACTCACATAGACGTCCGTTGGAAGAATGGAATGCGGAAGTAACAGCGTGTCATGTAGTGACCCATAGCTCCAAATGACCCATAGTTCCAAACGCAGCACTGAAACCCATTCATTTCAATGACACCTGCTGGTAAATCGATGAAATTACTGTTTCTCTTTACATTTTCGGACATTTCATAAATATAGTCAACAGTGGTATTTTATGAACTCGGCTGTAGGTAATGACTCGTTAATAATAACTTGTAAATTTTTTGTATTTTAATGAGTTGTGTATAATGTGTGAATAATATAGATTTAATGGTTTAATATTGTATTACTGGTGGCCATCTACTTTAATATATACTTATCATATCTTTTTGTATCTATTACGAGTAACACTAGGGGGTATTAGCGAGTAGCTAAATGCCTCATAAGAAAGTCACACTGCTTCACAATGCTGCTATGTGTTTCATTGTGTTTGGTAGGTAATACGAGTGATGTATCCTCGAAAATCATGTATAATTATATTAACATTTAATGTGTACTATAAATATAATTAAATATGAATTTAGTGTGTTTCTGTTATGTTTCATTGATAACCGCGTTGGCGATCTTTTTGTTATTTTAATATAGTAAAAGTGTAGGAATTATGTTTTTAGCAGATTGATAGCCATTTATATAGCCATATTTTTGCTACAAAAATAAAAAATTAACTGTGTTGCTGTAGTTGCTATAGATAACCACAGTTATCTTTGGGTCACCATTAACTGTTTATTTTTATTAACTGATTTACTGTATTTCCATCACTCCCTAGTAAAAAAAAACGTTATACACATAGTAAGTATAGTAATCAATTCACATTACAAGTTAAAATTTACCTAAAATAGCTGAAACCCTATGCAAACAGATTGACAGCCCGGCTTGGTTTGGAACTGTAGAACGTTGAATCACGTGACCGTGCGGCGGCAAGATCAAAGCGTGTCATTACTCTCTCTTTATACGACTCTGGTCAGCGCTAAGCACTTTGAAAACACAGGCAATACTAGTTTTCCTCATCTACTTTTTACTTCGTGATCAACAAACAAAATGGCATTGATAAACCTGTGGTGGTTTTCTTTGGCGGGGAACAAATGTAAGCCATCAAAATCGAATAATTTACGCAAAAGGCACTCAGGCGAAGGAAAAATGCCAGCTGTTGCTTGTTCTCACACAACAGCATCAAGCTTCTGCCAAGCTAACACATTGACACACATATATAATAGTTAAAAGTAGGGCTGCAACAACGAATCGATTAAATTGATAAAAATCGATTATTAAAAGAGTTGGCAACAAATTTCATAATCGATTCGTTGTGTCACGTGACGCAGAGACGTTTAATAAAAAAAAAGAAAAACTTCAGTTAAGCGCGGAGCGGACACACTCGCACTGCGTCCCAAACCGCCTAATTCCATACTATAGTAGGCAAAGAGTACGAGAAGTAGTGCTTTTCGCCTACTATATGGTATGGAAATATGCGGTTTGGAACGGAGCGTCTGTCTCTCTCGCGCACTGTTGCTTGCAGAGTTCGGCGCCTCATAGACAAGGCGGAGAAAAGACAGAGCGGCGGAGAAAAGATAAAAAAACAGCAAAGGTAGAGGAAAACCACATGTCAGTGTTTTACTCCTCCCAAACGTAAGCGCGTCACCTGGAAGTTAGCCGGCAAAGAGGTAAACAAACAAAGACGACATGCTTATGCTTTATGGAGCGACAACAGCGAGAAAAAAAAGTTTCTAGAACGAATAAAAAACTCCATTGACAAACTCCAATGATATTAAAGAAATAAAACGTTGAGAGAGAGTTGTATGATCGCTTTTCCCCGTCATGTACCTGTATGTTAAATCATCGCGCCGTCACTCTCCTGCTGTTCTGTACTGCGCGCTCCAGCTGATGCTGAGCAAGGAGACGCGCGTGCCCGGCCCAACATACAGTACAACATACAGTAAGTGCCGCTTTTTGTTGCATAAACATCGTCTTACATTTTTTTAAGGCGAAGTAATGAATGGTGTATTTGCATTTTGCGCGGGAGTAGAATATGCATTTTCCGTTTTCACAAGACGCATTTATGTGACCAAATGTTAATGGAACAGTTTTAACAAATTAGATAGCTTTTCGATCAGAGAAAACACATAAAGTCAAATATAAGGTACAAAGCTGTCACTGGTGCAGTACCCTTTATAAAAGGTCCTAATATGTACCATTTAGGTACAAATATGTATCTTTGAACTGCCAATATGTACTTTTGAAGTACTAATATGCACTTTTTGGGTACAGAGGTGTACCTTTTTGAAAGGGTACTGTCCCTGCCCTGTAGACAACAGCACAACTATCAAGGCCCAGAAAGGCAGTAAAGACATTGTTAAAATAGTCCATGTGACTACAGTGTTTCAATCTTCACGAGAACACGAATGCCCCATTAACAGCTGCTAGGCGGACACATCTGTGGAGCAGTCTAATGAGGCATCTATGTATGTATATATAATGCATAACGCAGGTGTTTAACAAGCATGAGCTGCTTTCGTTTTGGAGACTGACTTTATGAGTACAAAAAGTATTCATGTAACTTCATGATCTGGTAAGTAGTTTAGTAAGTGGAAAAGTAATTCAGTCCTGATCATCCTGTTGGGTTTTGATTTACAATATCATCAGCTGACAGTACATTTATCCCTTTTGTATTTACGTGATTTTTCAGTGCAGCAGTAGGTTTGTAGTAGGTTGTTATATGGGTATAATAGATCAAAAATGGCTCAATGACCATGTAGAGAATGACACGTCAGGGATCGCCAGACGATCTTTAATAAAGATACAGAGGACAGTTTTATGAACTTCAGAGCAGTTGAGCCTTAAAGTTACATGCCACAAATGACCCATTTCCATTAAAACTTCCCATACACGCCACAATAGAAGCGACCTTTATACCAGTTCCTGATCCCATTAATGGATACTGCGAAGTTCTGATACAGTCAGCAAAAACCTAAAACGCATATATTTTAGAACAAATACGCAATTTTAAGCTCACATGGCTTTAGTTCCCCTCAGCATCTGTAATGTATTCGGATTCGGATACTCTACCTACAGTAACGGTTTTCCATTTTTCTGTCTTACATAATGGAAAGCACAAGTTCCGCACATGCTCCGCTTTATCAGGCCGTTGTTGCAGGCCGATTCATTGCTATGCATGAAAAAACCCATCTTTATACTTGCAATTGGTCAATTTTTCCCGTACGTCGGACATCTGTCTTTGTTAGAAATTAATCTGCTGATCCCTGTAGAGGCTCCTTGGATTTTAATTAATTGCGTTGACGCATCAATAAGAGAAATGGAAATGCCAGCGGTGGGTTTGCTGAACCTGTGGTTTTCCTCCTGATTCTTGCCTGAACGTTATTTCAACACACTGAATGGAAATTAAATAAAGCAGCTCTCGATAATGAGTATTTGCGGCTTGTGTAGCACATTAGAAATGCTTCCCTGGCTTTTCCAGGTCCTCAGTCATTTTCTGCGGTTCACTTCCATGACAACAACAGCATTCTGCTCGGAAAGTTCACCGTAGTATTTGCCCTTTCTTATTTTAGCCACTTCACAGATTGTCCATTGACCACCTTAGCAGATGGTTATTAAAGAAAAGTCACCTTCTTGCACAGAAATGGAAGGGTTAGGTTTTCTTGGCTAAAATCTTGGATCCCCATTCATCTATAAATACGACATGGGTGCTTTTATTCATTCGCTGGGGAAATATTAAAGAAGACAATGTAGAACAGAGAACAATTTGTAAGTGACAGGTCGGGAGATATATTTGCCCACAGGCAGTGTGTGTATCTTCCCATGTGTCAGAAGAGCCTTGATATACAGTGACTTCAAATCAAGCTTTTGTCAGGAATGATTGAGCTGTGACCGTGCAGCACTTGGATGCGAACAAAGATCTACAGTACCTTGCATTTGAAACCGAATACTGTGACAGGATGTACTGAATTAGATGAAGTACCTACTCATTGACCGTTACAACAGTACATTCTATATAGAAGTGGTTTTCAAACTGGGAGCCATGAGATTGGTCATGGCTTTATGACATTTTATAAAATAAATACATATATCATAAATTCTGTGTAGTTAAACCTAAAAAATAAAATAAGGCTCCTAACCAGCAGCACACTGTTTAATTGTATTTGTTTTGTTGAATTAAAATGTTAACTTGTAGAAAGTGTTATGTCATCAATTTTCTTTAGGGGGCACGAAAGGATGGCCTGTAAACAAGTGGGGGTTCAGAAATTCAGACATACTACATCCGCCATGTTGCTACATCATGTGCCATACGTAGTCATAACAACAGGTTAGCCATTAACTTGGATGCTGTTTAACAAGCACAATTTTACCACAAGTGACAACTATTTTTCATCTGTATTTACATTTGAATAGAACTGTGTTACAGCTTTACATTTTCAAACATGACAATGCCTCTCCTACTTCTTCTTTGTTGGGTGACTCCTCTCCCTGGTGCTAATGGGATAGTAAAGTGTCCATTAAAGCACACTTCAAAATCTTGCCGGGAGTAGTACAGCAGGTCATCTGGGTTCTTTTCGTCTACTGTTTTTCAAATACTTTGAATTCGGACATACTACTCACTTCGCCTACTGCTTTTCGCCTAGGGGAGAGTGGGGCAAAACGCCTTTTGGTTTTGGCTCAATCATTAAAAAAATATTTGAGTTTTATTAATTATATTTTTACACAAGCAACACACACATCTCTGCTACAAATGACCATTTGAAGTTTGTTTCTAGTACTTACCATTCTTGGACAATTACACCAAACATGACAGAAGTGCAAACGTTACAACTCACCCCATAGGTGGGGTTAATATTCACAGGCAGGGGGTTAGTTGTAACACTTGCTAAAAAATTTAGTTTGCACAAAAATATTTCAATACTATTTTGTCTATATACTTGAAGTGGATATTGTTTATATATCTGTCTATAATAGACAGGCATCTACACCATTCATCCCTCATCTGACCATAGTTAAAATATAAATGGATACCAATGTCTAAATATGTGAGAAAAAGCAGCACAATTATGACAAAACAATTTTTTATAGGTGACCCAGTCTGTAATAACCATACTAGTTTCAAAATCAAATTTTGAGATAATGAAAATCGAAGTTTCATTTTAGCCATTAATTTCATTATGATTTTAATCTTTGACGTGACATTATTCAATCAATATTAAAGATATGAACAAAAATATTTTTTTTTTTTGCCAGCCAGCAATCATTAGTGTGCAGCCTATTTATAACAACGGCAAGAATTAAGCGGTTGACATATCGTTAGTGGAATGAAGCGGTTTTCATATCGTTAGTGCTGAGGGGTTAGTTGTAACACAGCGTTACAACTAACCAGCTGGGTGAATATATTTCCAAGCCTACCCAAAAAGTTGCTAAGAGCTGCAGACATATTTCAAAATAATGCTATGTTGTTGTTTTAGTCAACAAGACACTGATTAAGATGACATAACTGGTTTTGGTATTTTACACACTTTAAAATATAAAAATTTTTATTACATGCCACCAAAACACTCTTTCATCAATAACTCTATGGAAAAAACATTATACCTTTCCATAAATTTGCCATGTTCGTTTTTGCCCCACGCACCCCTACTATATAGTATGAAAGTAAGCCGTTTCGGACGCAGCTTTTTTATTATTTTGTTCTGCAATTTCACATTTTATTTTAACATTTGTTAATGTGTACAATATCATGTGTATTATAACTTTTAAACAAAGTATAGTCAACGGCCTCCCACTGCATAAAAGGATTTTATCTGCACAATGGAGAGACAAAGAACCACCCGACATAAAGTGCATTTAAAATCCTTTAATGCACTACAGGCCATTGATTATCCCACTTATTCCATGGTCATTTGCCAAGTTATAGACAAGTTTAAAGTAGTATTGCTCTTTGCAGCGCAGTTTGGATCGAATGGGTAAAAATTGCAGTTATTTTCATTAGTTACTGTGCATTAAGTAAGAAATAATTGACGATGGGCCATCAATTGTTCCAATTAATATATTCATACAATTTTTAAGGAGTTTCCATCTATTCTGGGATCTTATTGGCTGTTTCTTTTTCATTCTATTTTTATTAAGTTTAATTTTGTAACACAAGAAATTAATATGGTGGTACAATATATTTTTTCATAGGGTTGTGTATCAGCAAGAATCTTGCTATGGGATATTTATCATGACACATAGGTTGCGATGCAATAAGTTGCTATACATTGCAAACCTGTAAAGCGGGGTGCTATATTGGGATATTGCAGTTACATTTACTTACAGTATAGTACAGTGCATGAACATTACTGTCGCTGTGAAACATTGCCTTTCTGTACATCACAACAATTGTGAATTTGTTGAAAACAGCAATGCTCTTGAATAAAAGTAGAACCAAAAAATTGGTCTGGACAACAAGCCCACAGGAAGCAAAGGATTAAAAGTACTCACAAATGAGAATTATTTCTCTTAGACAGCAATGAAATTAGATTCAGAGCAATGAGAGGAAGCTTGCTGTTTTTTAGATTTGTCAGACTGTAGTAAACCTAATAGAGGACTTTTAAAAGACAACTCTAGACGAAACACATTAGAGATTTCAAATTGAACGCAAACATTACCTAAACAAATTATTTCAATACCACATTATCTGGACTGTGTAAACAAGTATCTCATGGGTGTCTGTTTTTATTTTTCCAAAGTGATTTTAGGACAAACCTCAAAGCTGAAGCTGCTCAACGCCGACTGAGCTATTAAAGAAAAATCTTTGAGCAATAGAAAGTCACATACCATTATAATGATATATATATTCAAATTGAATTCCTGTATAGACCGCCTATCTGTTTGTGGGCTTGTAGAAGCATTGAATAAATCTTTTCTTGCTTTGATTTCACAGAAAAATAATCTGCTTGTTCTGCATATCTAATAGCATACATGTAATTTTTGCCTCTGTTTTGCATTAAGTATTGTCATGTGCCTTCTCTTGTCTTCCCTTAAGGTGACTGAAACAAGGACAGGCCCTCTTGGATGCAGTAACTATGACAACCTCGATTCTGTCAGTTCTGTTTTGGTTCAGAGTCCTGAAAACAAGATTCATCTGCAAGGTAGCGTATTCATAATTCAGCCCTGTCCCAGACTTTCTAATGATATTGTCACTCTTTTAATTGTGTTATTTTACCTTGATATTGAAAGAGGCTGCAGCATGTTTACAAAAATATTCCAGAGCCATCCTTTTGGGATGTAAAAGCATGCTTATAAACATTTTCCGCTATGGGGTGGTTCACATTTCTCATCTAAAATCTCGCCGCTTTCCTCTTTTTTTTATGTGCTATCACCATGGTGTTCTGAAAAGTTGATGCATTTTTAACTCGCTGCAGCACCGACGACCTGGATAAAAGAGAATATCGCATGCACATCGCTCTTTATTTGAGCTCGCTTGCCACACGTCTACATTTAAAATAATGTATTTGCGCACACAAAAGACGTGAAATGTGAACCGCCCCTGAGAAAGTCTGTTAACTATTTCTCCACCATTGATGAGTTATCTGGTCAACTAAGAGAAAACATTTGCATAAAAAAGTGTTCCTGATGAATTTTTATGTTAATCTGCAATACCGTGAGATATCCACTAGATGGAAAAAATGTCTTACCCAATTTATGAAAAAACTGAAGCCAAAATGTTATTTACTAATTTTAAACTCTCTGTATGTTTTGATTATCATTCTGAATCTGATCTCTAACAAAATTCCTTCACAAAAATTCAATTATTTCAGCTTTTTGCTAAAAAAAATATTTGCAAAGAAAAATACCCATATTTAAGCATTTATAAGCAGAGAAAAAATATAGATAGGATGAAACTTTTCCCCCCCGTTTTGTTTGTTTGTTTGTTTGTTTATTGTTTGTTTGAAAGCAGAGGGTCTGTTCTTTCATGTGATATATTTGTATGTTTATACATTTTTAGAAAAAAAATTTCCTGGAAGGCATTTTGTGAAACTTTTGTGAAAATCACAAAAATGCTGGCGGGCAACTTTTCTGGTGGGGAATAAGTTAGGGTTGTTTGACTGTTTCCAATTCATAGGTATACTGGATGTAAAGTTACTTTTTTTTTCAAAGAAAAGTATGTAAATTATTAAATGTTAAAGTATTACTTTTCCATCTTAAAATGTAAAGAAACCTATTAGTGCATATTATGCAGATAACCAGTTGTGTGGGTTTGGGTGGGACTGTCTGTTTGGCTGAACAATGCCAACAGGCTATTCATTTTGATGGTGTCAGTTGCGTAGAAATTATTGTAATTTACTTTTAAGTGGTGGAAATATTTTGAACTGCTATTTTTTATTTTTGGTATATACCAGTGGATCTTCCCATTGCCCGCAACTATATTTTATGACCCAAATATAAAATTTCTACCCAATAAAATATGTTAGATTTTGTTTCATTTATTTATTATTTGTTATAGCTTATTTATTATAGAATTAGGAGACACTAAGAAATATTTTTATCTTTGTTTTACCTTTAATTCTAATTTTACCTTTAATTCTTGTTTTGAGTAAATAAAACCCTTTGGAAGTTGGCTCAACTTGGGATACTAGATCCCACAGAAAAACTATTTTTGCATGAATGGCGATTTTTGTATGAATTTGTACAACTTAATTTATACAAATAAGTACGATTATCAGAAAAAAGCAAGAGTTAAGCTCTGCTCCAAGCCCCACCCCTATATCCAACGTCACTGGGACGAAAACAAATTATACAAAAATGTATGAACAAGATTGTACAAATACAAATTTAGTGCCTTGTAAAATACTCTTTTAATTATTTTTGGTAATTGAGTCAATGACGTGACGTTAATTATTTTGTGTCCGTATGGTTCAATTAAATGTAAAAGGGTTAAAATTTCAAAATAAATTTTCAGGTTACTTGCATACATTCTCTTTTTTGAGGACCAAGTCTAAAATTTCTGGTTTTACTTCATTTTGAAAGAATATTTGGGGGATAATTGCAAAAATGTCAATGTGGTGTAACCGGTCTGTCTCAATTGGTGTAACTAGTATTTTTTATGAAAATATAAATATATTCATAAAAAATGTGTAATAAAATATAATCATCTAGTTTAGTGTAATATGATTTTTTACATACATTTTTACATCATTTGTCAAAGATTATTTAGAAAAAGGAGCTGTTTTCAGCATATGTCAGGACAAATATTACAAAAAGCATTAAAATTTACATTTCGAAATATCTAATTAAATTATATTTTAAAATTATTTTTATGATTACGCTTACATGCCATCAAGGTGGATAAAATATTTAATATTTAGCATTCTTTGGCGCAATTGGCGGTTACACCATTTCACATTTTCAGGTCTTAACGTTCATAAAAATGTTGCAAATGTAATTTTTTATTGCATAAAATTAACATAAATACACTACACGTATGTGCATTGAAATAAACCTGATGCGTGCTTTTAAAACCAAATGTTTTTTTTTCAAGATTTTTGAATTTCTCGTCTTGCCAAACCGTTTTTGTCACTGACCCATATAGCAAAAACCTTTTCTAACATAACTATTTTTGTGGTGGCAATTTTTCTAGTAAATTATACAAAAAAGCATGTTTATCGGAAAAATAAACATCCCCAAGCCCCACACCTAAATCCACTGTCAGTGGGACGAAAGCAAATCATACAATAATGTATGACCAAGATCGTAAAATAGTTAAGATTTCAATGAAATTGTGTTGGTATACTGGTATTCTTATGTTTAGACTTTTTTGGTATTTTAAGGACTTCAGGCTATTCTGCCAGAGTACCTAAGGAGCCGATTTGTGGAGGCAGCTCTCAGTTACATCGGCTGCCACTCAGAGGGCGAGTTTGTGTGCAGAGAAAATGACTGCTGGTGCAAATGTAGTCCTGATTATCCCCAATGCAACTGTCCAAGTGAAGACCTGAAGGCCATGCAGGACAGTCTAAAACTCATCAGAGAGTCCTGGACGCAAGCCAACCAAGACTTTCAAGAGTCTGGTAAGATTCTGCAGTTTCATTCCCCAGAGATGAATGAATTTTCTTCTAACCTTTTACTCTGCTTTTCTGGTCAAAGATTTAATGTGTACATTTTAAAACCAAGTTGTTTTGTTGGCAGTACATTAGAACGATTCTGCAAGGCATGGTGGTGTGCCAGCATCAAGTTAATTCTGTCACGCTGCTAAGAACTGTGAATATCAATGACACATAGCGGGTTGACATTAAACAGTGATTGTCACCTTGTTACTTTTGATGCCTGATGCGGAAATAGCGTGAAGTGTTTCCTGGGATCTAGTGTCATTGTCATTGTGGTAAAGCAGTGTTTTGGGCTTGGCAGCTTTAGCTGTCCCTGAGCTAGGCGTAGCGCCAAGCCCGAGCAGGTTTTTGAGCGCATCACCGCTATGTTGGAGATCTACCTCCTGCAGCTACAGCATGAAGTGGAAACCTCTGCCTAATGACTGTAAACCAAATAAATAAACAATAATCACCTGCTGGAGTAAGATGATCTAATAGTCAGTTTATCTATTCACCTTGAGCATTTTGGTTTGGTGCTCAAATTGGTAATAAAAAATGAAATTGGTGGCTGGTGGAGATCAATGGATGTCTAAAAATGGAAATTATATTATTTTCAATTACCTAATGTCTGATAGCATGAAAAATCTGTGCAGACTGGAACTGTCGGGTTATGATGAGGATCTGTGTTGTTAATTATAGGCACTGAGATCATTTCTTATGAGATGTTAGGGAGCATCGATTCGAGTGTTCGGTGCTGTAACACAGCTATCGATTTTTCCGGCTGCGGATGAAAATGAACTTCCCTCTGCTGAAAGACATTTGTGTGGCCGAGATGATCCTGCTTTACCTTCCCGGCCCGCCATCCTATCAGAACTTGGTATTTTTGTGGTTGTTAAAGTCGAACCGTACGCGATCCTTCTAAAACCAGGCCATCTTTCTTAGAAACGGCTTAGCGTTTGGCAATTCAGCAAAAATGTCCCCATTCAATCACACAGGACAATTTTCAATTTTCATCAAAAGGAATGAAAATAACGTTACACCTGCTCCCTTATTTCCCTGGTTTCACTGTTGACTCAATTTATCAAACATGACTGATTTCTTTATCCCAACATGAGGGAAATTCATTGAGGTAATTTATTCTCAACATTTGTCTGCATTCTAGAGGAGTTTCAAAATTTTGTGAGGAGATTACCAACATTTTATGCCCTGAACACATCTGCTGTGCAGTACGTCTGGAAGATGGACCCTGGTGTTCAGCAACGCTTTCAACTTTTGGAGACAAGCACTAAACAGCTGCTCGGCAAAGCACAGCGGATCGTCAGCAAACTCTTCAAACTAAGCAAAAGGTGTCGAACTCAACCCAAAATATCCTTGCCCAGGGAGAGGTAAGAGAAGTGCAGTTTTCCTAGTGAGTTATGCATGAAAATGTGTTTATTTATAATTGATTGTTAGTAAGTGGTTCCTGCAGCTTGACCCTGGCACTATATACAGTACACATTTATTTAATTTTATTTTATTCATAGATTTAAAGTACTTAAAGAATCGTTACAAAAAAGGAACACTACTTTCAAAAGTTAATGAACTATTATTTGTTCATTTTACAAAACACAGTAAATTCCACAAAACTATGGAATAACTTTTAAAAGTAACTGTATTGTTTGTGTTTTAGTTGTGAATACAAAATAAAAAAAAAAATCAATAGTATGTTATAACATCTTAACTATAATTGTCCACATTTTTAAAGGAGATCCAATTAATTAATTTATTTTTTTACTGCTTTTATTTATTATAAAAACTTAAAAGAAAAAAAAAATATATTAATAATAAAATAATGTAATGTGAGAAATTAATATATTGATGATACAATTTTTAATGGAAAGGAAATGATGGAAGTGATGACATTTTTTCCATCTATTCTGTTTTTAGTACCAGAAATTAATGTGCTGGTACAATAATATTTTTATAGGGTTGTGTATTGGCAAATATCTTGCGATGCAATACGTATCACGACCAGTGTTGGGGTTAACACATTACAAGTAACGTGCATTGCATAATAATATTACTTTTCTGAAGTAACGAGTAAAGTAACACATTACCTTAATGTACACATTAATATCTGAGTTACTTTTTAAAAAAAAGTAATGCGAGTTACTTTTCAGTTTAATTTATTTTATTTTAAAAAATAATAATGTATTGAATTAAACTGAACGTAGTGTCGCAGAATTACGCACTATATGCGTGCAAGCCTGAGCTGGACAACCTAGTCTCAAGGCAAGTCGTGTTATAGTAACGAAAATTTTGATTAATTTATTCGTGTTTGATGACACGAATTTCCGCTGTTTTTCGTGTCTCTGGAGACGAATGTATTTTTCGTCCTTCTCAGCACGAATTTCTATCAATGGCTGTTCGTGTCTGTGACACGACTTTCTTTATCGTGTCATTTTATATTTTGTTTTCTCATCGTTCTTTTCTATTTTTTGACCATTGTCGCTTGGGGTTAGGGTTAGAATCACTTTTTGCGACTTCTAACCCAAATCCCAACTGTAACCCCAACTCCAGGCGAGAATAGTTTTAAAAGCGGACGAAAAAGATTGTAGAAATCAATGCAAAAAAATACATCCTAATGCAAACCCCGTATCTAACCCTAACCCCAAGCGACAATGATTTAAAAATAGGAAAGAACGATGAGAAAACAAAATATAAAATGACACGATAAAGAAAGTCGTGTCACAGACACGAACAGCCATTGATAGAAATTCGTGCTGGGAAGGACGAAAAAGACATTAGTCTCCAGAGAGACGAAAAACAGCGGAAATTCGTGTCATCAAACACGAATAAATTAATCAAAAATTTTCGTTACTATAACACGACTTGCCGTGAGACTGTGTTGAGCTAGAACAGTTTGAGTCAGACAAAGAGATGACATGCCAGAGCTTGATATTTTTGCGATGGAAAATGCAATTTCTAAATGCAGAATTTCTCAGTCATAAAAAACACCTGCAAGGCCTGAACGAGATCAAGCCTCAGCCAAGTAAGAAAAAGTAACGTAAGCATTACTTTCCTTGAAAAGTAACTAAGTAACGCAATTAGTTACTTTTTTGGAAAGTAACTTAATATTGTAATGCATTACTTTTAAAAGTAACTTTCCCCAACAATGATCACGACACATAGGTTGTGATGCATTGTGTTGCTACATTGTAATCCTGTTAAGTGGGCGATATATTGGGATACTTCCCATTTTAGAAATATAAAAGGATTTATTTTTAGGAAAGATATCTTTGAGAACACATCACCATATGCAAACTTAGTGAAAAACAGTGTGGCGTGCCCATATGCTAGTACTTCCTGTCATTGTTTAAGTTCAGAGATAAGAAGAATGTTATCTAGTGGTCAGGATGTAAACAAAACAACTGCCATGAATCTTGTATGATTTTTATTTTAAAAATCTCAATATTGCTTATTTTTAAGAATCCATGCAGTATTGCCAAGCAAAATATCACAATACTCACATGTAACTATATTTTCTTACACCCATATTTTTTAGCAGAACTACGGGGGCGTGCACACCGAAGCTTTTACGTCAGTGGCCGGCGTATGTTTTCAATTGTTTTCAATGAAAGCGCTGCGTTTTTCAAAAATGCCAGTAGCAGGCCTTTTTTGTGCGCTGAGTGCCAAAAGTTGAAAAATATTCAACTTTGAGTGAAAAGCTCAGCTCGGCAATGTCAGTTCCCACAAGACCGTCCAATCACAGTGAAGGAGGGGTGGAACAAATATCACAACAAACAACCGTGCATCGTACAGTGACTGATAAACAAAGCAGAAGTATCACATCAACCAAAGCGCTCAGCTGAAGAAAGCTGGCAGTCGGCTGAAATAAAGCTGTCCGTCTGCCGTTTTCAGCGCGTAAAAAGCTTTGGTGTGCACGCCCCCTAATTTAAACATCCCAACATGAAAAAAATTCAGTCATGTCACCCTAATCATTTCTAAACAGTATTTTTGCAAAATCAAACCCTGAATTCACAATAACATCCATATTTGTTTCGAGGGTGAAATATATAGTTGTTTCACTTGATCTTCGTTCTTGATCAGTTTCCAAATGGATGGGCTAATAGGAAATTTAAAATGCATGTCCCCTGAACTAATTAATTAAGAAATGCCTTTAACACACTACTCAGTCCATATCCGAGGGCATTTGTGGCAAGCATAATTGTGTTAAGTCTAGTGTCTTGGCCGAAGTCCCAGCCTCTCTGAAATGATAGAGACTGTCCCATCTAATCATTTCAGGAGTTAGTGGATGAATAGGTTTTATCTTCTCATCTATAGGCTAAAGTGCAGGATGTGTTTTAATGGAAGGCACCAAAAACAGGTAATTTACGGGCTCTGCATTGGCATGAAAACGCAGTGTCTTTGGTAAGGGTTATGGATTAAGAAACTTGCGTCTGAAACTGAGTGTTCAGAGATGGTGGAGGGGCCAAGCCGGGCACAAAAGAGAAATTATGCATGCAGAAAAGTCAAGTGGGTCAACTTGAGTCAGATGAGGTGATGCAACCATAAAACGCTGATCAGCTTCAAAGTTCTTGGTTAATTAAAATTTATAGTCAGACACATCATTCACAAATCACCAAATTATTACTAGCTGGACTCTCAGATAAAAGGTACAAAAGCTGTCATTGGTGCGGTACCCTTACCACATGTATAAAGACAGTATCTGTACCCAAATGTTTTCATATATGGAACTTTCCATTGGTTTGGCTGTGCTGGTTACAAGGCCAGCCCCTACGACATCTCTCATTATTTGCTAGGTAGCTAGTAAATGGACAATATCTGTGTTTTATAATTTGCCTTTTTATTAATTTTTGTATTTAAAACTACAGAATTTGTAAACAGATCTGATGAAGATTAAGTAATCCTTAGATTTTAAAGAATAAATAATGATTATAAAACAAAATATAGTAAAAATTCTATGCACTGTCAGAAAAAAAATGGTCAAAGGGTATCACTGGGGCAGTATCCTTTAAAAAGGCAATACAGATTTGTATACTGTACATTTGGTACCAATATGTAACTTTGAGGTACTCCTATGCACTCTTTGGTGACCGTATGTACTCTGAAGTACTAATATTAACTATGTAGGTGCAAAGGTGTACTTTTTAATTACAAATAGGTACCATTCCAGTGACAGCTAGGAACTACCTGTATTTGTTGACCATTTTTTTCTGATAGTGTAGGAAATCAGTGCGGGGCAATAAAATATATTGACTAAAAATGTGCTCAACCATTTGGTTGAGAGGTAGTTAAAGGGTTAAAGAAACAGTGACCATTTAAGATTTGCAATTGTGTACTAGGAATGACAAAGATCTTGGATATAGATTCAGTGCATGCATGTCTTTGAAATGCTCCTTGATCTTACATCATCTTTGATAATGTGATTCAAGTTGCACTAGGTCAAAACAAAACCTTTTATTTGTCTGCTTTTAAGTCCCTTTTTTATTTTTCACTGTCGTATCATCATTTACTGTAGTTCATTGTGAATTTCAAACATCTTTTGAATGATGTCTTTTTGTATTCTCTTTTGTCAAGCAGTTGCAATTTGATAAATTCAATCATGAAAGACAATCCCATATATTATACAGTAGGGATGCACCAATTGTTTGGCAACCAAAACTCGCAAAAAAAAACAAAACTAATTTCCGGTGTTCGGCCGAAGTGAAAAGACTGAACACTAGGGGTGCACAGATAAATGCCGATATACACTAATAATATGTGGCTGATATCTTTTGTAAACCGCACAGCCGATATTATTCACAGCTATTTCACATACTACGGCTTTTGATCACTGTTAGTTTGAGTCGTTTATAACATGCATTTGAAAACATTCGTCAAACATAATCATTATACATATTCTTTATTATCATAAAAAAAAAACGTAAAAAGGTATATAGGCTAAATATATCCTTAAGCCATTTCCTGGAGCTGCGTGTCATAGCTGTGTGTGTATGGTTCTTTGTCTGCAGCGCATATTGAGTTTCTGCACGAGAGCGCCCTCTGGCTTTTGGATGTAGCAGCATTTCACCGTAATTCATTGAGAAGCATAGCAAGCATCATTTTTCGTTATATCGGTGCACCCCATTGAATATTTTTTTTACCGAACAAGTCGTTGGTCGTTGATGACGCGATCAAATAGCAACCAGGGCAGAGTGAGAGCGGCGCAAATGCAGCAAACATGTTGGCAAGCATTTTAAAGTTTTTAAGAAAGACACGAAAACATACAGCACTACTAGTTTCTTTTTATAATTTAAAATCAAGACATCCTGAACCCCATGCAGCGTATGAGAAAGACACGGCGTAAATCCTGGGTATCTGCTCAATGCACACGCATGGAGAACGAGAGACTTAAGCTCTTCATCTCATGTCATACATGAAAAGGGAAACGACAAAAAGCGTCAGCAGTATGTAATAAAAACTTCCTAGAACCTGTAAAGTGCTACAATGACAAACACACTTATATAAAACGTTTATTAACCAAAGCTTTTTGTTAGACCTAAGTGCTTTTTCTCTGCTCGTCGTGCCTCGTACTCAAAGCACGTGTCCGCTGCTCAACATACAGTACAGTGCTTCATAAGTGTCGTTGCAAGTTTCTAAAGGCAGAGTAATGAAAAGGTTATTTGCATTTTGTGCGGGAATAGAAGATCGGATAAATATCCGTTTAGCCAAGACGCATTTATGTGGTCGAATGTAAATGGCACAGTTTTAACAAGAGAATTAGAGAAGTGACCAGGTGTAAAAAGACCCTTAAAATGACTGCTGGAATGTTACATTTATTTTATTGTTAAATAATGTGAAACAAATATAGTAAAAAGGACATTTTGATATTAACTTTGCA